>NW_024468522.1:677447-690557 GCF_001632365.1 Laetiporus sulphureus 93-53 | reverse complement strand
GAGGACGAGGAGGAGGAAGAGGACGAGGAGGAAGAGGATGAGGAGTAGCTTAGCTTGTGGTGCGTCTCGAGTTTGCGTTCATGCGGTTGATGTTGAATGCGTGCAGAAGGGTGCAATCTTCCGGACTTATCTCCACCATGTTTAAGTATACCTGGACGATGGATGGATCTCTACATTTCGCGCAACGCTTGTTTTGGTGACCAAATACAAACTAACCTGTATCTTTCGGCTTCTGGCATTAAAGTGCTGCTGCTCGCCAGACATTGCAGCTACTGACGATCTGACAATACTCTGCACATTTACAAGCAGGGCAGGAACAAGTGAGAAATTCGTAACGTTCGATCGTCGCAATCCTCCGCATCCCGTCATCGAGTCACATGTGAGGTTATACAAGTGCATGCAAGGCCTGAGAGGGTGGCTAGACTTAATGTACGCATGTCGCAATGAGTACAGAGACGTTACTCATTGCGACATGGTCAACATGGCATGTAACGAGTCAATCACAGCAAAGCGAGCGTATGAATCAATGCACCATATCATGCCAAATGACTTCCTATAGTTTCTATAGTCTCCGTTGGATGCAATGGTATTGTCGTCTTGTCGGTAGCTACTGTCATTCGGGAGCAGTCGCCGTTGGAACCCAAGGGCTGAGAGGGTCAAGCTCAAAATTCATTGCGTTCCGTCGCCACGATAGGCACCGCACAAACTGAACGGATTATACATTCGGATGTTTAAATAACACTACATTGATGTTCGCGCAAGATGGCCGACACTTGAAACAGTTATACAATTGATATGTGTTAGACAAGCAGAGCTGGTCACATCGCACTCCACCCTCATACACGAACGTGAGCAGAGTCGTGAGGCGGCTGGGCATCCAGGATCTGGTCAGCACATATGTCCGATGATCACAATGCTGTGATACTCACCGTCGACTTGATGTCGAGCACCTGGGCGAGAGAGTCGAACTCGCCGGTCGTGGGGACGGCCGCACCAGTGCAGACTGCGTGGTCAATGAGCTGAAGTACCCGACAATAAGAGACACGACACGCACTGTCAATGATCCGCTGCTCGGAGAGGTGCAGCTTGGACGCGATCTCCGAGTACGAAATGCCTGATCGATCGTCGACGCCGACGGTTAGTGCGTCCGCAATAGCGCGAGTCCTATTGGACGACACCTTTCTTGTCCTTGGCGGCGGCGAGCGCAGTGCATTGCGGGTTGGGAGCCATGTTCGTCGAGCACGGCAGTGTACAGAGATGCTATGGGATTCAGACAAGTCCGAGTCGGGTGGTGGTGGAAGTATGCGGCAGAGAATCGATGGGGAGAGAGCAGGCCCTTTTATATGCCCCCGATGCTCCGTGGCTCGCCGTAGAGTTCGCCAAATTGGTCATTCGGATGCATATACAGATCAATATCGGGTGTCCTATCGGTTGAACGTTCTGAGGTCCGTCAGCCCAAGTAGCCCAGCTGCTGGTTTGATTTTTGATGCGGGAGATGGGGTTCGTGACATTGCCTTCGAGGCGCGTCCACCAAGTTGCTGTGTGCGGTTTGCAAATATCTGATACACGAGGCGAGAGCAAGCACCCGGATAGCCCAAGCTTCCCGGACACGGAGCTTGGCTTGCAACCCGGGCGACAGAGCGGTCAAAGGATCTAGCGTCGGACGCGCGTATGAAGCGCTTGCGGATGCGACGTGCTCTTTCGACCACCGACAACTTCTGCCTTGCCCGCTCCTCCCGTAGACGCCTCTGCCTCAGCTCGCGATGTACAATTGCTACTATGCAGCTTGAAGTTGACAGCTCAAAGCTCTTGTTGTACGCTATTCCGAACCCTTGGGGCCCGCGGCGACTGGAGCTCTCTCAAAAAGTCGAGCGCAGCGAGATTAGCTTGATATCCGTGACGGCATCCGCATATTTCTTGGCTAGTGCTTGAGGGAGGTGCAACACCTTTGAAGACCATCTGGGGAACGGTAGTGCGCCAATGCAAACCTGTGAGTCGAACAGACCCGATGACAGCTCGCCTCGAAACAGTGTGGGCAAGATGCACTGAGTATGGACACGATAGCGCAGGAGGCAGTCAGGGAATCAATGCAACTACGTGGCGGTCTTACAGAAGTACGTGTCGACACCCCATTGACGTGTACCTCTCTAAATGTGCTGCTCGCTACCCAGCCAGGACTACCTACATAAGGTCTCGTTTGCTGCGCAATACCTGTGCCGTCAGCAATCGCCGCCAGCCTGAATGAACGCGCGACCTGGGGACTTGACATCGATGACTTCTCTCTCCAATACGCCCATCTAATGTTGAACACTGGCAGAGCAGCGGCCAGCCGCTGCATTGATGCAGCTTACAGGCTCTTTTCAACTGAAGCGATCTATGTCTCTCTTGTGATTCAAACCACGAGCCCTTGTTCAATCTCGTTCGACCGCTCAAGCTGCTTGCCCAATGCATTCCACGAGATTGGTCCTGTTGCTATCCTCTCTTGTTTTTCTCAGCTGGAACTCTCTGGTGCGTTATCTTCCTTTGCTGAACCGGCCCTCTGTACGATGATCAATCTTGCTTATCTCCATCATTCTGCTGCATTCCTAGCAGCAAATACAAGGAGGACCGCCACATCGATCGGATCCGTGATACAGATATCGGCCTTGTATATGCATGAGCTGAGAATGCGCTGATGGATATGAGTCTCATGTACTCTTCTTTTATGTCATCTGTGCAGTGTTTGCAGCACAACTTCGCTTCTCGGCGGAGATGCGCTGCAGATATCGGCAGGCTGTTCCCTGGGCGTCGGGATGGTCTCCGCCTAGAACCCACGGCGCCCAAATATATCATCACGTGTGAGAGAAAACGGCCTGATGCGGAAAGGGGCGCGGCTCGTTGGCGGATGCCCGCTGTGCGCGGCGGGCACGTTGCATGTGGAGCGCATCATATGATTCCCATATTGGGATCCGTCGGGGAGCGTCGCACCGTCGGGGATTGCCTGTTTGGGTGATCTGCGGCGGGTCCGAACAGCGCAGGCGAGTCAGGCTTGTGCGCAAGCGACGCGCCAATCCGCCTCGTGTCGCGCCGCGCCCGCCTTAAATGCCCGCCATCCCGTCTACGAACAGACAACAATGGCATTCCCGTATCTTTTCGCAACCTACTCGAGCCCGACGGCTACGCCCCAGATGTACTCCTGGGAACTCGACAATGCTCCTATGCGGCTCGCTACCGTGTGTCAACAGCAACATCCGCTGACTCCGATCGCACAGCCGCACCCGCTGACTCCGATCTCGCCGCCATTATATCAACAACTGCAGGAGCCAACGCAACCGCAGGAAGAACAGCAACAGCAGCAGCAACAACAACAGCAATCCGCATACCAGCCGCCGCAGATGATCCACGTCCCAGAGCGCATTCCAACCAACCGGTACCGCTTCGACACCATCACGCAAGAAGAGTTTATGCAGCTCGCGGAGAACGAAGGCCGCGCGTCAGAGCCGCCGAGTTCGCGACGCACGAGCGCAACCCGCTCTGCGCATTCCAGTCCTGGAGCCTCGACCGCGTCGAGCACGCTGCCCATGCGTTCTGCGCCTGGGCAGCATGCTCAGGGAGTCCACCCGTATCGCCGCCCACAATCGGAATCGGCGGCGGGACGTGCGGACCCGCGATTATCGCCTGCAGAGACGGCGGGGATGCGTCCTGCATTGGATACCGAGGCTGGGCCTCGGGCTCGTGCTGCTAATGGCAGCGGGAGAGCAGTGAGCTTACCTGCGGCCGGGTTGGCCGTTTCGTGTCCCGCTGTGAATTTATGGAGAGATAAATTAGTGAGACTACCGAGTATGAGCGGGACGGCAGGGTCCAACAGGTATGTTCTGCGCTCTGAGTACATACATTGACCAGATTTTCATCGTCTGCCTCGCTCGTAAAGCCCGACTGCCGCAACACCCGCCTCGCCCGGATTAGACCTTCAAGGCCTGAGCAACCTCCCTGCTTCACCGCCCTTAGCCCCGCGGCGCTTCAACGTCTGCACAGACATGCAATATGATCCAACGTCGAATGTCCTGCTCGCGATGCTCGAGCTGCCCGGCGTGAAGAAGACCGACGTGCACATCACCCTCGCGACCTGTCCTTACAGCCGTGCAAAGCTGCTTACGGTGTCCGGAACCTCGCGGCAGTTGCTTCCGCCCGACCGTGGACACACCGTGCGCGAGCGCAAGTCTGGTGAGTTCGTGAGGAGCATCGCCGTCCCGCCTGAGACTTCTGTGAGTGTGGTGCTGCTGCTCGCGACGTGGTTTCGTCCCTTGCTGAGTGTGATTTTCGTGCAGATTCAGGATGTTCATGCGATTATGGAAGACGGTATCCTGACTTTGAGAATTCCATGTGGCCGAGCTGTGCATGCAGAACCACCACAGGACGTGCCAATTGCGTGAATAACGAAGGGTGCTATGGACGCTTGTCTCGGTTTTGCTACGCTCTCTCTTGCTTTGGAAGCTGAATCAATGCTGGACTTACTGTGCTGCTTTCCTTCCGTATCTTCTCGTTCGCTGTCCATGTTTTCTTGCTTTCGCTGTGTGCAAAATGCTGCCAACATCTATGACCATGTTCGTCTTCCTTATTCATCTGCGTAGTATATGATCTTGTAGCCTGCTATTTACATACATGTCGCATGATACAAGTTTTTCTTGCCTCGGACAAGTTGTGTTGGCCCCTCATTGTATGACTATCCATCCTCATCTTCCGAAATATAGCCATTGATCTGTACCGATGATAGCACTCAGAATATGTATGAAGTTAGCGCTACCACAGACAATTCAATCAAGAAAACGACTATCACGATTTCTGGAAGCGCAAGGCGAAGGTTTGATAGTACTGAACGCGACGTGTCCGGTGCCCATCTCTAAGGTCGTAAGCAAGATAAAAGTCCGCAGGGTCCAACAAATGATGCTCACGCCTGCTACGCATTATTATTTGTCGTTTTGAGGCTGTTTTGGACCCCGGTTTCAACAGTGGACGCGACGCGCAACGAGGCGAGTCACGTGATCGCGTCTGCAACGAGCACCCGTTCTAACACGGCAGATTTATCAATGTGGAAAATAGTGTGGGAATGTCGGCTGATGTCTTACATTTGCGGCAAAGGTTTGCCAATGTAGCATTTAAATCGCAAATAGTTCACATTCACAGCCAAAGTGGAACATTTACATTTCCAGCATGAAATGCCATAGTTGCAAATATTTGTCACATGTGTAAGAAATCAGTCGACATTCGCACACAATTTCCCACCTTGATAAATTGCGCCATGTCTGCCGTGTAACGTTCAAGTTCCTGTTTCTCCATCCTCATTTCTCTTGATATGTGGCGATACGACTGGCTGCGGTATACTCGTCTGCACTACGTACACTTTAAATGAATTAAAGGAACTGGCTCATGGTAGGTTGCTTGAATTTGGACCGTTTAACACTTCCGAAACCATCATGGGATTTTGTCCTTCAAATCTCTTGTAGATGCCTGCAAATCTATCAATCATGCATCGGACACGCAGAAGGAAAATATGAATTGCATCAAGATTCGCTGGAAGATGGCAAAGGTCAGCTTCTGAATCACATTGTTTCGTCAAATTTGAAGCAAAGCAAGTACGTGTCACCTTATATTCTGACAAGGTTTGTGCCCTTGTGATCGAACAGAGCGCACAGAATTTATGATTCATCCTTGCAGGATTGCTTGGCGATTTCAATCTGATGACACATTCATTCCAATGTATATCTGCTTAGCCATTGTTTCTTGGATGTTTTTCTCATGAAATTGACCAGCTAGGATGGATTATCAAATTTCTAACATCTTAGAACTCATCCCACATGACCGCATTCTGTTTGAGTTGGAACTTACGATATACTGTCTCACGTACGTAAGGTTGAAGTTGCAAGCTCGTTGCAGGAATACGATCTCTACCATCCCATTTGCAGCTTTTTCGATGACTACGGTGCGGGCTGTTATTGCAAACTGCTCTCAAGTCAAAGGTAATGTGTAATTCGAACCAGAGTACTCTCGCAAAACTGATGTATCTTGCCTGCGCTGCGTGTATCTCATATCCACTCCATGCGATGAACTGTCGGGAATGACTAGGATAAAGCCTCGCTGAACAGGTTGTTGCAACTAGCTATGCAATCTAGCCATGCACAGTCACCGCTCGAGGAGCTGAACATATTTCTGTTGTCGATATTCGAGCAGATTATCGACTATCATGCGAACGATCCTCATGTCCTGATGGCATGTAGCCTGACATGTCAGGCACTCATTCCCATGGCCCGAAAGCATCTATTTCACTCTGTTGAGCTGAAAACGGCTCACAACTGCAAATGGTTTCTGGGCATACTGGATGGTTCGAATGCTGCATGCACAAAGATCACCGCCTACATACGCCACCTCTCCCTTTCGCCATCGCGCATATGGAGCACCTTATGGACGAAGGAATGGTTGCCCCGCATTCTACCGCAGTTGATATGGGTAGAGTCTCTCAAGATCCAAGCTGTTCGATGGAAAGAACTTTCAGTTCAGATGCAGACATGCATCCTTTCCATGGATATTCACACTCTCGACATGTACGTGCTGTTCATCCAGCCCAGTGAGCTATTCTGCATGCTTTCTGCATTTCTGCATCTCGGCTCTCTTCTGGTCTCCTATGTGAACATCAGCCAAGATCCCAATGATGCTGCAAAATTTCCGTTCGAAGCGATGGAAGGCGTGGAAAAGGATCCTCTCACTGAGCTGGTTATTGATTGCGACGGGATGTCAGGAGACTATAACTATTCCGTGATGCGCTGGATAGAACATTTTGGTCTCAAGCTTGACATGCGCCAGCTTGTGTTCTGCGATAGCGTGTACACTCTGCAAGAGGAGTTAAAAGTTCACCACGAAGTTGAACAACATGCTTCGCCAAGCAGGAGCATCTCTGGAAATCCTCAAAGTTTGTTTCTCAGAAGGTGAGTGATTTCATTCGTCACTCTATGGGCAAACACACTCATGTTCCATTTAGCCCGTATAGAACAGCTCGATTTTTCTCATAACACAGCACTATCTCATGTGCATATCAGCACTGCTTCCATCACTCTAGTCTCAAGTTTCATCTCTAAATACCTCTCCCAAGTAGGCCCAGGAAAGCTCCGTGAACTCAGAATAGAGACCTGCCTGCAATGCGTTAATGGTGGCCTGAAAGTTGCAGGATCTATTGATTGGAAAGCTCTGGATGATTCATTAGTAGCGGCAAGACACGCGTGTCCCGAGCTTGCCGTGGTCTTCAGTTTTCCCCAGCGTATAGCCAAATCACCATCCCAGTTCCTCGTTGTGGCCCAAGTGATTGCTGAGCACTTGCCCGGTATTCGCAATTGTGGGACACGTCTTGGATGGGCATGTGAACCACCTCATTTGAGAGCTGCTTGGGCTCTCGAAGGCCAAGTGACATGAATATATTAGGTGAGCGGCATCGTCATGCGACTGATGTAATATTCTAATCAGTACATGAATAGCTTGTATACTCACTCGGACACCGCAGTGCTGTAGAAGCTTGAGGTTAGCAAAACATTTTTCGCTTCCCCATATGCGTTTTAACCTGGTAAGGATGCTTGACCTTCATTAAATATCTGATCGCTTCGTTCTGGTATTTTCTTCTGTGACTGATGTGTCACAGATTTTCACGTTTTCACCTCTGCACGTGACCAAGACATCATTTGACATCAGCGCTAGGCTGTTCAGAAAGGAACGAACTGGTACGCAAAGTACTAACAGTCCTAGACGCCCCGAAGGTCCAGGTCTAGTCACGTGACATATCACATAATATTCACACATGTGACAAGTAGCGCTGCTATTAGGTAAGCCTAACTTATACAGTAATATCATCCCACCTAGAAGCAACGGTCGGACTCCGAAAGAATCCAACGCAGGGGATACACACCACCGGAGATATGTCCTTAAGGGGATATTAGTTCACATGCACGAGGTAGATAGATACCACGCCACCGGAGATGTAGCCATTACAGGCAATACCATTCCCATGGTCTTACTAAGTAGTTCGGAGGTTCGGCATGCATGACACACGTAGTCTGACAGGTAGTGGTAACCAATCAGACAATGTCCATTAGCTAGCGGTTCTGGGGTATCAGGGTACCAAGGGTCCCTCCGCTCATGTATATAAGCCAGAGCTCTGAGACGCATAAGTCCCCCAGACTTATTCTCATCTCTGCTACGCCTTTCCATACAGTATTACCAGTGCTCACTTGCAAGGCACTGCTTTACCTTGATTATCTTTGTGTCCATCCCTACGTCGACAACAGTCAGTAAGTGTTTGATCATAAGGTCATAGGCTTAGTCGGCGCTCTGCGTCCTAAGTTTGTGATATGATGTTGAAATTCTCACTGCTTAGTGGATGTGGCATAGTATCGTCTTCTTGCAGTTGTGTGCATTTCATTGACATCGCATGATCGCACTAGATCTCTCAGCTGCAATTTGCTTACTAAGCTTGCCGTTCGACAACGAGTATGCATTTTTGTGTTACCGATCCTGAACGAATTGTGTTGGCCCCTCATTGTATGACTATCTATACCATCTTCCCAAATATAGCCATTCTTTCATACCGGTGACTATTCCAAGCTCACATTTCTGTGGGAACAGCGGTCAAAATGTATGAAGCTACAACAGACAAATTTGTTAAGGAAAATGGCTATGGTGATATTTGGAAGTGCAAGGCGAACATTCGATACTGAGTACAACATGTCTGATGCCCATCTCTAAAGGTCATAACCAAAATAAAAAGTCCACAGGATTCAGTGGAAATGTGAAATGTTCCATGCTCACGTCTGCTACCATTACATTATTTGTCTTTTTGAGGCTGTTTTAGACCCGGATTCCCAGGAGGCGCGACACGTAATGCAGCAAGTCACGTGATCGCATCTGCAGTGAGCGCCCATTTCAACATTCACGTCAAGGCTTTGGCAAGTCCTTGTTATCCGTCCTCATTTCTCTTGACACTCGGCAACTACGAATGGCTACAGTATACTCATCTGAACTACACTTTGAATGACTTAGGGGAACTACAAGACCTTGGAGGCTCGTGAGTCTAGAGAACTCAGTGACTGTGTTCTGTCGGAACTTACGATATATTGACTCACGTATGTAAGACTAAGGTTGCAAACTCGTTGCGGAAATACGATCTCTACTAGCTCATTTGCAGCACTTCGGACGACTGTGCAGGCTGTTATTGCAGACTGCTCTCAACTCTCAAGCTAAAGGTAATGTGCGATTTGAACCAGAGTATTCTTGCAGAACTGACGTACCTTGCCTGTGTTGCATGCATCTCATATCAACTCCATGCGATGAACTGTCAGGAACCAGACAAAGCCTCATCGAACAGTTTTTGAAACTAGATATGCAATCAAGCCGTGCACGGTCACTGCTCGAGGAGGCGAGCGTATTCCCGTTAGAGATATTCGAGTAGATCATCGACTATCATGCGAATGACCCTCACGCTCTGATCGCATGTAGCCTGACATGTCAGGCACTCATCTCCATGGCCCAAAAGCATCTATTTCACTCTGTTGAACTGAAATCGGCTCACGACTGTGAATGGTTTCTGGACATACTGGATGGTTCGAATGCTGCACACACAAAGATCACCGCCCACATACGCCACCTCTCCCTTTCACCATCGCGCGTACGAGACGCCTTATGGATGAACGAATGGTTGCCCTGCATTCGACCGTAATTGATACGGGTAGAGTCTCTCAGGATCTAAGCTGTTCACTGGAAAGACTTTCAGTTCAGATGCAGACATGCATCCTGTCCATGGAAATTCACACTCTTCACATGCATGCGCTGTTCATCCAGCCCAGCGAGCTATACCATGTGCTTTTTGCATTCTTGCATCTCTGCTCTCTCGTGCTCTCCCTTGTTGGCGTCAGTGATGATGCTGTAATTCCTCCAATCGAAGCGATTGAATGCATCGAGAGGTCTCCTCTCACTGAGCTAGTTATTGACACTGAGATGTCAGGAAGCTATACCCACTCCATGACGCGGTGGATAGAACATTTTGGTCTAGAGCTTGACATGCGCCAGCTTGTGTTCTGCGATGGCGTGCATAATCTGCAAGAGGAGCGAAAGTTTACCAGGGCTTGCTTCGCCACTTGCTTCGCCAAGCAGATGCGTTCCTAGAAGTTTTCAAAGTTTCTTTGTCAGAAGGCAAGTGATTTCATTCATCACTCTATGGGCAACCGTACTCATGTTACCATTCAGACCGTATTGAACGGCTCGATCTCTCTCATAACACAGCACTATCTCATGTGCACATGAGCACTGCTTCTGCCAGTCTAGTCTGAGGTCTCATCTCTAAATATCTCTCACAAGTAGGCCCAGGAAAGCTCCGCGAACTCAGACCGAAGACTAGCCTGAAACACAATAATGATGGCCTGAAAGTCACAGGTTTCATTGATTGGAAGGCTCTGGATGATTCGCTAGTAGCGGAAAGACGTGCATGTCCTGAGCTTGCCATGGTCTTCAGTCTCCGCCAGATGTATGCAACAGAATTACCATCCCAGCTCCCCGTTGTGGCTCAAGTGATTGCTGATCACCTGCCTGGTGTTCGTAACTCCGCGACACGTTTTGGGTGAGCACGAGAACTGACTTCGATGGATGGTGGTTGGGCTCTCGAAGGCCAAGTGACATGGTTATTTTAGGTGAGCGGCGTCATCATGCGATTGACGAAATGTTCTAACCAGTACATGAGTAGGTATATAGCTTGTATACTCGCTCGAGCAATGCAGTGCTGTGGAAGCTCGAGGTTCGCGAGACATTTTCCACTTGCCCATATGTGTTGTAACCTGGTACGAATGCTTGACATTCATTGAGTAAATATCCGATCGCTTTGTTACATGTCGAAATTCTCACTGCCTAGTCGATGTGGCATAGTATCGTCTTCTTGCGGCTATGTTACCTTTCATTGACGTGGGTGTCGAGTCACATGATCACACTAGATCTCTCAGCTGCAATTTTCTCACTTAGTTCGCTGTTCAACAATGAATATGTGTTTTTGTATTACCGATTTTGAACGATGACTGCGCTGAAAGTTTGTGATATGCTTGTCGTGAACAGTGTACTCTAAGCATCACCTAAGTGCTGGCACAACTTTCTTGTTTGCCCAAATGTGCCGTTTTAGGTCAAAATTTACTACACGGACGAGCTGCTTACTCCATCAACTCGTCGCAGTCAAGAGCCGAGGTTCATCTCCACTTTGATTCATCCAATCACGTCTGCAGCAGGTCATCGAGTTGATGGTGAATATATATATCACCGCAGACATGAAGCGATTTGCATATGTGGCAAATGCTTAGCAAATGTCGACAGGTTTTTTGCCTTTGTGATCTCAATTTGCTATAGTTCCTTTCCACATTCTGTATTAAGTATTTGCATATAATATGTTGGAGGCAGAAATTTAAAATCATATATTTTAAGCATTTTCAAACTCACCAAATACATTTAGAATTTGAGTGCTGTTGAATGTAATTATACATTTTTGAATTTCAAACTATGACATGTATAAAATATCCAGTAGCAGATGAAGGTGTAATTATGCCTACATTCTACTTCTCTACTGAAGTCATTCTAACCAAGATTACTAGAATGAAAGTCATTCACCATAATAACACCTTCATCTGCTACTGGATATTTTATACATGTGATGGTTTGGAGTTCAAAAATGTATGATTACATTCAACAGCACTCAAATTCTAAATGTATTTGGTGAGTTTGAAAATGCTTAAAATATATGATTTTAAATTTCTGCCTCTAACATATTATATGCAAATACTTAATATGGAATGTGGGAAGGAGCCATAGCAAATTGAGATCACAAAGGCAAAAAACCTGTCGACATTAGCTAAGCATTTGCCACATGTGCAAATCGCTTCATGTCTGCGGTGTATTGCAATCATACCCATATACTTGACTTGATGACACGCCCGCATTGAATGGTCAAAGAACTCTCTGAACTTTTAAATGTAGGTGACATAGAAATGCCTTTCAATGCAACTCTCGATCTTATACTTCAGGTAACGCTACGCCGCCTATTAGCCATGCCGGACCTTCACAGATACCTCATTGGTAAATGTATTTGTACTTAACTTGACTGATTCAAAGGTTGTCCACTGCAGAGAGCCTCCTTCTGAAATCTTTTCCAGTCCGTAGCAAGTCAGGTAGGAGAGTAGGCCGCATGATGCTGCGGCGGAATGGAGATTGAATGAGCTGAAAGCCCGAGCGAGCGAGAGGGGCAAGACGCGCCCACGTGCATTTCATGTGACCGCGTCATTCACAGACAAACTCACAAGTATACAATGCATTGTTCAGAATCGAGCGTCCGGGCTATTTGGAGCACCAGAAATAAAATGTTCCCCCGCGCAACTCGCCTACTCCGTCCCCTCATCCGAGTCACTAGCATCCTTGGCAGCATTCTTAGGCTGCTTAGTTTCCTGCGCAGGCTGCGCCTTGCCCTTCATCGGACGCTTCACCCGTGCGAAGATGCCGACCTCCGGGTCACGGATGAAGTTGATGGTGACCATGGGCCAGGACGGGTGTGACGGGAGCGTGTCGTAGAATTCCGGTGCGAGCGCACGTAGCGCTGGCAGCCGTGTCCATGCGACCGATGGGAAGTCATGGTGTTCGTTATGGTACCCAACCTAGATAATTGCACCAGGTTAACAAACGCTGCGTGAGTGACTGAACAGCACACTGACATTATAAGCGAGGATGTTGAGAGGGCCGTAATACGAGTACGTCTCTTGGAGAAGGCCATCCCACACGTAGTGCTCGGCGATGAAGTGGCCCGCGCACGGGTGCAGGCTCCCCGCAAAGAAGCTTGACGCCAGCAAATATATGAGCGGGCGAACACCGCAAGTCTTGACGAGCACGTAGTCGAAGACGACTTGTACGATCAAGTTGGTGATGTGCCATTGAGTGATACGTTGCGTGCGCACGAAGCCCGGACGTAGGGCATAGAAGAATATCTGGAATGTACTGATGGCAGCGGTCAATGAATATAGTATGAGAAAAAGGTGAACAAACTGACGCGAAGAATACTTTTCCGAGAACGTT
>NW_024468522.1:553538-677347 GCF_001632365.1 Laetiporus sulphureus 93-53 | reverse complement strand
TTCAAAAATGTATGATTACATTCAACAGCACTCAAATTCTAAATGTATTTGGTGAGTTTGAAAATGCTTAAAATATATGATTTTAAATTTCTGCCTCTAACATATTATATGCAAATACTTAATATGGAATGTGGGAAGGAGCCATAGCAAATTGAGATCACAAAGGCAAAAAACCTGTCGACATTAGCTAAGCATTTGCCACATGTGCAAATCGCTTCATGTCTGCGGTGTATTGCAATCATACCCATATACTTGACTTGATGACACGCCCGCATTGAATGGTCAAAGAACTCTCTGAACTTTTAAATGTAGGTGACATAGAAATGCCTTTCAATGCAACTCTCGATCTTATACTTCAGGTAACGCTACGCCGCCTATTAGCCATGCCGGACCTTCACAGATACCTCATTGGTAAATGTATTTGTACTTAACTTGACTGATTCAAAGGTTGTCCACTGCAGAGAGCCTCCTTCTGAAATCTTTTCCAGTCCGTAGCAAGTCAGGTAGGAGAGTAGGCCGCATGATGCTGCGGCGGAATGGAGATTGAATGAGCTGAAAGCCCGAGCGAGCGAGAGGGGCAAGACGCGCCCACGTGCATTTCATGTGACCGCGTCATTCACAGACAAACTCACAAGTATACAATGCATTGTTCAGAATCGAGCGTCCGGGCTATTTGGAGCACCAGAAATAAAATGTTCCCCCGCGCAACTCGCCTACTCCGTCCCCTCATCCGAGTCACTAGCATCCTTGGCAGCATTCTTAGGCTGCTTAGTTTCCTGCGCAGGCTGCGCCTTGCCCTTCATCGGACGCTTCACCCGTGCGAAGATGCCGACCTCCGGGTCACGGATGAAGTTGATGGTGACCATGGGCCAGGACGGGTGTGACGGGAGCGTGTCGTAGAATTCCGGTGCGAGCGCACGTAGCGCTGGCAGCCGTGTCCATGCGACCGATGGGAAGTCATGGTGTTCGTTATGGTACCCAACCTAGATAATTGCACCAGGTTAACAAACGCTGCGTGAGTGACTGAACAGCACACTGACATTATAAGCGAGGATGTTGAGAGGGCCGTAATACGAGTACGTCTCTTGGAGAAGGCCATCCCACACGTAGTGCTCGGCGATGAAGTGGCCCGCGCACGGGTGCAGGCTCCCCGCAAAGAAGCTTGACGCCAGCAAATATATGAGCGGGCGAACACCGCAAGTCTTGACGAGCACGTAGTCGAAGACGACTTGTACGATCAAGTTGGTGATGTGCCATTGAGTGATACGTTGCGTGCGCACGAAGCCCGGACGTAGGGCATAGAAGAATATCTGGAATGTACTGATGGCAGCGGTCAATGAATATAGTATGAGAAAAAGGTGAACAAACTGACGCGAAGAATACTTTTCCGAGAACGTTATTGAGACAGATGAGCTCCACGTGGGTGGGAAGGTCTGTATCTATGCCGTCTTCTCCAAGATATTTATGATGTTCCATGTGATATCTCTGTATGAATGTTAGCCATGTCCTCTGTAGTAACTCGCGCTGAAGGACATACTTTGAACGCGGCACAGTACGGAACCCCGATAGGCAAGTTCGCGAACACAGAGAGTGCCTTGTTCGCCCATATTCCCTTGAAGGCAAGGTTGTGGGAAATCTCGTGAATGGCGAGGAACAGGTTATGGTTGGCTGTCGCGCCGATGACGTAGACACAAATGCACCACAACGGTGACAGAGGCTTGGTGTTTCGTAGCAGGTACGCGACGGCGATTTGGAGCGAAACAATACAGAACACGACGTATTTTGTGAGCGGTTCATATCCCATCAGTTTTTTCACCTATGATAATGATGCAGAACGTTGTTAGACGCGTCACGGAAGGCTGTATAAGGGAGAAGCACCTCCGGATGAGCCTTCATGATCGCCATGCGGCGGCTGCGGTGCGGCTCCTCCGTCATGATCCAGAGAAAATCAGACGGGTCCTGCGGCGGAGCAATATGGTGTTTGCCATCATCTTTAGCTGTTGGGGAGGCGACCGCCGTCCTGCGGGGAGACCTGCCCTCCAAGAGCGATTCCGCACCACCGAAGTAGCTGAAATCTAAATCGGGTAAGTGCGGCGCTGGCGACAACGCGAACCGAGCAGCGCACCGACAGCAGCTTTCTCAGATGGTACAACCATTGGCGTGCTGAGTCTGCTCTACGCAGGAGAAGGGTCGCAGCACCAGCACGACCGCAGATAAAGTGGTGAAATTGTCGTGAGATGAGGCTGTCGGAAATACCGAGTGACGATCACGTTACGAATAATGTGTTTGGCTTTGTTGCCCAAAGACTTCCGCTTTCAATAAAGCCAAATCGTCTCGACGCACGCTAGAACTGGCTCCAGCCTCATCGAGTGTTCGAGTTCATCGGCAAGACATGTTGCCCTTTCACATCGTACGATACTGCTGACGACGCCAGGTAAGCATGTTGCTGCGGGACGTAATGAACATCAATATGGATTCCGTGCACAAGCCGTTGCGTGCCGCCCCGGTGGACAGATGAAGAACTGATCCTCCGGCTGATTGACGCATGCGGAGGGTCTGAAACCTACCAGGCTTCGGTCTGACGTCGCAGTCAACGATGGTGGACTAGTTGATGCATGCCATTAATTTTAATATGCGATGCGCTGAAAGAAGTCCGGACTTTTGTCTGAAACGAAGAGTGATGGACTTGCGCGACGACACTGGGCTACTGGCATGTTTTACTATTTCTCATCATGGTGGATCAGGCCACTGCTCGCCGAATATGCTTCCGGACCATGTTTCGCGAAAAGTCCTCCGTGGATCTGATGTTCAACTCGCGGGTGGACAAGTTCGGAGGATCAACGTTTCAGTGTTCATAACTCGTCCGCACCAACGACAGTACTGAGTATTATGTCGCAGTGCCTTCTTGTTTCTGAACCTCACATCGGTCACTTCGGCGGCAGCAACTACCAGTGATCGAGCGCAATAGGCTCTCGTTTGATATTATCACCATGAATCCGTCAGGAAGCAGCAGACAAGGTGAAGCCAGCACTCATGCGGGCTTATCCAAAGTAGCACGCAAAACAGGCACTCCTCATAGCGCCGATGCACCTTCAAATGACGGACATCGTCCCAACACTTCGAGGAAGGTGGCCACCCGGAGTGGCCCTCCATCTCACTCGGCGCCGGCGCGCGCAGTCGCGCCACAGCCCACTCGTCGGACTGTTGCAAAATCCACGTCTCGCGTAGTAAACGCGCATGCTCAAAATCCGCCTTCAAACGCGCCTATGAGGCAGCACGCGGCTCCTCGTCTAACGGCTACAAAACAGGTCCCCGTCGGACGTGGTGAGGATAGGTTCAGGGCGCCTTCTGCGCATGTCCCGCCATCACGCTTGCATGTGGACCTCACCACGAAGTCCTCGCCGTTGCGGCCGCCATGGACGACGCAAGATGAGGCCCGCCCATCATCCATTGGCCACGGCTCTCGTGCACAGAATGGCTTTGCCGGACGGTCCACCGCGCCGCGAATGATGGCGTCCGCTGCCATCAGACGGCCAGATGTAGCAGCTGCACCGTTAGGACTGCATGCGAGGGACCATGGCCACACGTTCGACCGAACTTCCGGGGAAGACGCCTTTTACTTGGAACGAGGCCTTGTATTACGCCGGTTGGGTGGTCTCGGCGCAGAAATCCAACGTGATCAATCGGCAATGTATGTACGATGTCCCTGCTTGCAAAAGTCTGCACTACTCATCTGGTTCTGTTGGCACAAAGAGAGTCACCGCATCCGATGGAACACCGTGCGGGACCGTCGGCTTTGAGAACCGACAGGCCGGAAAGGCAGTTTGGAAGGAAATCTAGCGGGTTTCCCAAAAAAGCACGGAAGAAAGTCATTGACGAAAACCAGGAAGAAATTCCGGATACTTCGGATTCAGAAAGTGAGGAAAGTGAATCGGAGGACATTGAGCAGCTGACGGCTGCCCTCGATGCCCTCACCTTACCTACGACACGGATGAAAGAGTATCGACAGCTACCATTCCTCTTGCGAAACCTCCGCAAAGGCTTCAGGCATCGTTGCCAATTGCTAGGAGTGAAGATGGAGCCGAAGACTACCCCGGAAGCTCCCATAGGCGTATTGTATAGGTATAATTTGGATGATGACGATAACACTGTAACGTCAGCAGACTCAGGAGAGTACGACTACGAAGAGTGGCAGGGGCATATGCTGCAGTGGGATTGCCCATTATGCCAGCTACATCCGTCCTTTGATACCCGAGAGATGTTACGGTTCCATCTTCAATGCGATCATGCCGAGGTTCAAGTTCTGTGGAGAGGAATCGAGCGGAATGGCGTAAGCTCTACTCGGGAGATCTCATGAATATGAATGCTAATCGGCTGCGGTGGAACAGAAACAAACATGGCAGATTGTGCTCACCGTGTCAGATATCGATGACAATGTTTCATCTGAAGATGAGGAAGATGATGAAAGCGACTTGGATAGCCAAGTTCCTGGACAGGTGCCTCTCAAAAAAGAAGACGAAGAGGACGAACTCGAGTAAGTCTCAAGTCTTCTCTATGTAGCTTGCAGTGGTCTTGACTGGTGCATAGTGAACTACGTTCAACTCCGTCGCGGACGCCACGTCCAACGCCGTCGTCAGCTGCGGATGTGGATGAGGTGGATGAGGCACTCCGCATGTCTGGTTCAGCCCCGGTTGCGTCTCCTCCGCCTATGATCCAGCCAGAGTTGCTCTCTCCTGAACCCCCGGTGTTCATTCCCAAGAAATTCCGGGCAGAATCGCCCACTCCAGCCACCGCGCCTCGAGCGGGAAGAATTGCACAGCCATCGAGAGGCTCGCTGCCAGAGCGTTACCCGACTCCTCCCCCGCCTGACGACCTGCTGGGTCCGTCCGCTCAGTATCCATATCTCCCGGATGGGGCGAATGCCGAGGAGTACTACTCTTGTAGGCCAGGAGGGCCACGAATATACGATCTCCTGAACGCATTGTCGCTTGAGCCGTTCGGGGTGCTCTCGTGGGTTATCGTGGATAGGGAGGAAGAGCTCTTTGAGATGGATGATATTCGGGATGAGGACAAAGTGATGATGGCTCTTTGGAACAGGTGGATCATGCTAAACAGGTGGGCATCTCACTGCCGTTGAGGAAGGGCGTGACCATCTCTCACCGGATCGCTATGTAGGACTAAGTTCATCATGGAACCTTACCGCAATAGCATCATTAAGTTCGTCGATCAATACTGGCGAATGATCCACCGCGCTGCAGGGTGGGCCGCGCTCCGAGCTTTCCTCCTTGTATGTCTTTGTATCTGCTACTGGAGTTAGGGCTGAAATACAGAATTGCTGTCGCAGATGCTGGCTAGCAACAGGTTCCTCAAGGCGTCGGAGATCGTCGAAATTCTGAAACACTACGAAACTTACACGGGGATGGATCAGTGGTACAAAGATCATGACGCTGAGGCTTGAATCAAGTTTGTATGGCCTGCTTATGTATGGGATTTCTGCTGCGTTGATTTTTTCAAACACGTAGAGTGAGGTTGGAATACCTGTCTGGGAAATCATCCAACATGTACTGACAGAAAGACTTGTATAACTTACATGACATTCAATAGATCAGTCCTTGAAGCGACCTATGAAGCGGCGTCGGGGACGGTCACTGGATTCCATAAATTCACGACATCTCTCTTTAACGCGTTCTTTGTTGTGACAACTTGTCCAGAAGGGAAGTTCTCCCGGTGACGATGTTACCTCATGCATAGTACTATGTGCGCGCGCTCACTACTGCCCGGAGACATCTCCCGCTGCTATGAGCTTATGGGCAAGTGGTTGTCGATTCTCGACGGTGATGATTGATCTGCTCATAAATACCAAGGGGAATATGCTCAGCTCCTCGAACAGCAGTGGACATGGTTCGATAGTATTGAAAACTGTTACGAACAAGCAAGGAAACGTGTGGACAGTACGTATGCAATGCATGGTAGAATATGTTTCCAGAGTAGTAAAATATTATCAGTACCTCGGATATCTAGAGCAATAGTGGCGAGAATTTGGAGAGCACAGACTTCAGGAGCGCGCGTTTTTGAGGCGTGGTATGAAAGCGCGGCAGCCAGGGGAGTTGGCGATTTACTCGAGACTGTACGCATGTACGAACTCAATCATCATTCATCATTATGTAGACGCGGTCACGTGGTGCATTGCTGTGAGCTGTGGCGTGAAGTTAAGTTGCCATCGTCGTGCCACAAGCGCATCGTAACTCTCTTCGTCGTCGACCAACCGCTAGCCCGTCGTTCGTCTTTTGGAGTACCAACATTGTTCCAACTAAGTTATACTCAGTGGTGATATATTCGCGCTGTGGCTCTTCTTCCATCGTAACTACGCCGTTGCTTGATGCTCGAAGCGTTTGGCGCTTTCGCGCTCAAGAAACTGGAGATCTCGGCGCCAACATATAAATTAGTTATACAACCGGCCTGTTTTCGCTCATGGGCAGCACTTGGCCGTCCGAGAACGAGTTTCCGCATCTATTAGAAACTAAAATCCTCTATCTCAGCCGAATTTTCTCCCCCGACTCCAGGATTCAAGTGGACTCGTGAGTAATCTGTGACGGCTCCCTGTGATCTCCTGCTCAGAAAATGATTTGTTGAACTCAATATCTCCTCATCATTTTTCATTCGCATTCTAAGCAAAAGCTTGGGCAGCTGGGAAAATGATCGAGGGCGTGCGAAGCGCCATTCGGTTGATGGCTCGTCGAACCTCGCGTTCATAACCGCTCCAGAGAGGCAGGAGGTTCTACATGCTCATGCTCTGTTTCAAACAACAAAACGGCGCATGCGTGACAACGAAGCTTTATGGCATAAGTCAACAAAAAGCGTACGAATCTCGCCGCAAAATGCAGCTATCTGCCAGTGCGTCAATATATGCGTTCGATTCTTCTCAACATCTGTTCTGTCTTACTAATACGCGGCGTATCGCTTAAGACTGTGCCAGTGCCTCCTCTAGCAGATCCAACGCAACCGCCGCCGATCCCCAGGATGACTCGTAGCCAGTACCAGCATGCCTAGTAAACCTCCTCAGCTTCTGATGTGGCAGAGAACATCTGTGCAGCTACATACCCGTAGTTGAAGACCATGGGGATCTTCCGTTCTCCCTCGCCTGTGCCGGTCCAGTCAACTTGAAGCCTGATGCCACCTTTTCTTCCAGGTCTGAGGCCACAACCGATATCAACAATCAAGGGACGTAGATCATTCACTGTCGGAGCGCGCTTAGCACGGACTTCTGGCGGTGCCAGCTCCGGATTGAGATCAAGTGTTCTCTGCAGGATATCTTCTGTTTCTTCGGGACGAGGAATTGGATACCTACGCACCACCATGCCATCAGTTCGGTGGTCCCAGGACCTTCGTCAGTGACTGGTAATGTCACTTACCAATCGTTCGGCTCCCTGATTCCTCCCAAGACGACCTGTGCGCGCGGAACAACAACGTAGAAGCATCATTGTAATGGTGAAGGATGACGAAAGAATGGTCCAACTCACGTCACCGGTCGGTCGCGGGATGATATATGTGTCTTTCGTGACAGCAAGATCTGTTACTCCTCGAGCGGCTGCGATCCAGGGAGCATGGATGATCACCGTCTGTCCTCTGATGGGGAAGACGTTGTGATCTTCGATCCCACCAAGCGTACGAGCGCCGATTCCCGGACATGCGACAACAGCATCCACCGGGGTGGCAGACGCGCGTCCGTGTGAGAACACAGTTGGACTTCCTTCGACAACCTGGCTGACATGGTGCAATAAGGCGCGAACAATTGTTCCGCCTCGGGCCAAGAAGCGCGATAACAGGTAGTTGAGGTAGGCTGGAGGGTTGATGGTGTACGTATCAAAGCTCCATCCCATCTTGGCATTGGGTATGAGCTCATCCTCTGGCAGGACTCTGAACTGTTTTGGTAAACGTCAAATCTTCCATCCGCACATCTAAGAGGAAGGTCCCGCTCACGCTTGGCATTGACGTTTTCGGTATATCTGCCTTGTCATAGAAGTAGTCGAACGACTTCAGGCGGCGAAGACAACCTTCTGCGTCACCTCCCGGAGCAGACATCTTCCACATCACCTTGAATGTTTCTTTCTCAAGTTCTAGGGAGCAGCAGCTGTATCAGATCACAACTTCAGGTCCGCAGGGTCTGTTAACTCACTTCTGTGTCGCTCATCCGTGCCTGTGTACACTGTCTGATACGCTCCCTACGCGACCTCAATCAAGGTATATTACAGGATCGACGGAGTCGATGACTCACCGCCCACGGGCTCGTGTACCTTACTGACTTCGCGTCAGTTGGGAAGGTCTCCGCGACAATGGTGACCTTGAATCCGCCTTTTTCTTGTATCTTGACCGCGGTGGTGAGACCCACAACCCCTACAACCGACGTATAGTCAGTTTTCCTTTTTGAAAGGATATGACAATCGTGCAAAGGCAAGACATACCGGCACCAATGACAACGATGTTCTTGACAGGCGTACGCGACGACATGGCTGTACTTCGCGACTACCATCGTTATCAGCCTTTTTATCATCATTCGTAGGCGATTGTCGAGGGGTCGATATATATGGGCACAAAACAATTCGCTGCTTGAAATGCTAGCCTCTCATCCTTATATGTGCGTTACAAACTCTTGGCGAGAAAGCGGGGTTTCAACAACTGCAGCCCGAAGTCCCCCCAAGCTTCTTGTTATCTGCTCGAAGCGACCCTCGAATGTGTACATGAACCGCTTGATATCTAACAGAGGTGCGAGGCTTCGTGTTACGGCGCTGGGCCAAATCGATGTGGTGCCACAAAGTTCTGACTCTTTCCAAAAACGTCGCATTACTTGTGAGATCACACAGCAACAGTATCAAGAAGCTACAGGACAGGCCGTAGAATGGGAAACGTTCGCCCCATCGAGTCTCGGCGGACTATCTTGCGTTTCCCGGTCTAACTTCCGACGGCGTGCGTATTAGTTCATGAGCTTCTTAGCGCCTCCTCCAACAAGTCCAGAGCGATTATCGCCGATCCCCAGGACGACTGGAACCCAGAACCGCTATGCCTAATATACGGGTCTCAGCCAAAGACAATACCACGGGCAACGATACCCACCCATAGTTGAGAACTGCTGGAAGCTTGCGACCATCGATAGAGGCCGAAACCCAAACCGTCTCGAGTCTGAGTCCGCTCTTCCTAGCTGGGCGCAAGCCAACTCCAACCTCAATGATCAAAGCCCGCAGGTCATCCACAGTCGGTGCGCGTTGGGCCCGAACTTCGGGTGGTGCAAGTTCTGGACAGAGGGCCAGGCAGCGCTGCAAGATATCTTCTGTAGTTTCCGGTCTTGGCGCTGGGTACCTGATGGAAGACCATTAGGTGATTATCCTGCTTCGAGCAGGCCCACCTACCAATCGCCCTCTAACTTGGTCCCTCCGCACACAATCTGAAAAGCGGGTGCTTAGAACATGACAATACTCAGTCGTTCATGGACACACCTCTCCACTACGCCGCGGGATGATATAAGTCCACACACCTTCCTCCGTGTGACTGGCTGTACGTCCGAACTTCACCCAAGGTGCACGGAGCAACACGACCTGCCCACGAACGGGATACATCTCCTGGTCCTCGACGCCGCCCAGCGTCCGCGCTCCCAGTCCGGGACAAAGTACCAACGCGTCTACGGGGGACGGCGTGAGACGGCCACGGAAGATATCAACCCCGCCCTCGATGAGCTGATTGATGTGCTGGATGCTGGCTCTGACGATGCTGCCTCCGTGGGCAAGAAATCGGGATAGCAAATAGTTGAGGTACTTGGGACCGTCGAAGGTCAACGTCGTGAACGATATGCCGGTCTTTGCCTCAGGCACAAGCGCATCCTGCGACAAGACTTTAAACTGTACTGTCTCAGTTACGCGGCGTCTTGTGAAGAAAGCTACGAGAGCTTACGTCGGGCATCCAGTCCAAATGAGCGTCTCTGCCGTCATAGAAGAACTCGGTCTCGTGGATGCGCAGGAAGCAACCTTCTGCATCCCCTCCTGGAGCAGAGAGCTCCCACATTACCTTGAAAGTATCCGAGTCGATTTCTGCGAGTGTCTCAGTAACTACATCAGACGGCGACTAATGACGCCTACTTTGCATTTTCGGATCGCCATTAGCGAAACTGACATGGTGGCCACCCTTTGAAAGAGTCTAAGTCTGTGCAAAGAGGAAGATCCTGCGTTTCAGCTTACAGCCCACTGGCTGCAGTATTTGATGGTCTTCGGATCACTGGGGAACGTCTCCGCTATGATGGTCACATCATAACCCCCCTTCTCCTGGATCAGCAGTGCAGTTGTAAGGCCGACAACACCTGCGCCATAAGAAATTCAGTGGACATAAGTCAAATCAGAGATCACAACATACCAGCGCCGAGGACCACTATGTTCTTTCTGCCGGACATAACGATTAGGATCCTGGGAGATCGCGAAGATCAATGCCAACGCATTCCCCACGGACATGCTTTTAAAAACGGAAGAGAGGATCCAGAAGGCCCCATTTGGCTCATATCAAGGCGGATCTCAGGAGACATACATAGGCCGGAGCGAGACGTGATGCCTCCTCGGCTATCCTACACACAATTGCATCGCGATATACGAGCTACGACCGCTCGAAAAATCACCAGAAGTGGTAAATAAGCGGAGCCGACTTACAGATCACGTCAGAAATTTCGCGTCGCCGCAGGCAGATTTCGATCCTCTAACGCTCGACAATATACGCAGTCCACCGAGTACGTCAACAGTTCCGCGGATTCCTGCAGAACCGTAGAAGCGAAGACGTCGTTATCAAAAGCCCATTTCTGTCCTGATAGGGGGGCCGATTCGGTCCAGGTCTCATCCAGGTCTGACTGCGAAGGTTCCTGGAAGATGGTCGCAGCTTCATCGGAACTCCATCCTCTCCGGCCCGCCTCAACGTGCAAAACACCTAGGGAACAGGGATTCTCAATCAATCCAGTGCCTCTACCGTACAATGTATCGGGAAGCAGGGGTCATCTACTCGTATATATAGGTTTCTACACATTGATAATTGACGTAACGTACGCCAAAGTCGTCAATAATTAGGATGAACGAAATCGAAATCTACAACGAAAGCAAGACTAACACATGGCCACTGTAATATAGACCGGACCACAGCTGTTTAATATCTCGTCGAAACTCTCCTACACGACTGCTCCAACTCCACCAGCATATCAGTCACACGGTCCCGAGATCCCTCCAGCGCAACAGACAAATCCTCGTCCTCCAGCCGACCACCGCTTCCAAATTCGAATGCAGGCGATGCCAACGCACTCCTGAGCGCCATATGCAAGGCAGCATTCCGCTGAGAGGGAGATGGTGGCGGCGAGAGGATGAATGGCACTGATGTCGAGCAGGCAGGGAACGACGACGGGAATATCCGACGGTAGATCATCGTCGCACTCAGCAGCGACCGGATCTCCGCCTCATCCGTGCTCGCAAGGTCATGTGCATCCTCGCAATCCGCATGCTCGTCCGGATTCTCACTTGTGCGCCTCGGCGGTGGGAGCACATCCTCATGCGTGCAGAAACCCGTGTCCCAGATGCGCTCGAGGAGAAGCGCAAGTTCAGCCGTACGTCCGCCGATCGACTTGCCCGCCTGGACGGTCTCTTTACGCTCCTGCTCCTCGCGGTAATCCTTCTCGGCATCGTAGACGTAGCCCTCGCACTCGCTCACACACTCGTCCGCTACGCACGCCCGAGGATCGTTCCGTACAACGGTACGCACGAACAGCGAAGCAGCGTGCTTGCGTAGGCGCTCCCGGATGAGGATCGCCGCAAGGACACCAAGCGGTGTGCGCTTCTCGCAAGCTGCACAGCGGCCCTTGCGCTCCGTCTCGTGCCAGCGTTGCCATTTCGCAAGCCAGTCAGCCGCGACGTCCACGCTCATATTGTCCAACACGATCTTCTCGTAGGGGCGGAGGAACTCGCGCTTGCGAGCTGCCTCCCACAGTGTCGCAGCCTTCGACGACGACACGGGACGCATGATGAGTGCAAGCGTTGATAGGTCCGTTGTCGAAGCGGCAAAGGTGGATATGTGCCATGACATGCACCAGTACATTTGAAGCCGAGTGGCCTTGCCGACCTTGTCTGCAATTCGGGAAATGTTGTGAGCTTCTGACGATCATAGAGCGAACAGGTTACATACCGTTGAAAGCGACAAGTTCGCCCAATCTGACCCAAGCGCGTTGTTCAAGCTGGTTCAGCTCAATGCCCCGGTCCACTCTTCCCGCTTTGATGACGCCCTGCATCAGCCCGACAATCCCATCGGTCACGCCCAAAGCTCTGCGCAGCCGCGCGGTCTCGTCTGCTGAGCCTCTCCTGGACGGGTCTAGCGCATCCAGGAACGCCTCCATCAACGCAGCGCGCTGCTGACTCCTCGCCTTGGACACATGCACGTTGTTCGCGAATGTCGCAGAGGTCTCCGCAGTGGTGCACGACGTTCTGAGGCGCGCGACGTACGACCCGAGTGTCGGTGCACGCTTGAGGGTGCTCGAGATCCAAGGCAGGATCACGTACAGGAAGACGAGCGTTGACACAAGAAGATGTGCTGCTTGCACGAGTTCATGCAGCCCAAGGCCACTTGCGGACGAGGTAGTCAGATAGATGGGGACCTCCGCCTGCGGTCGCACCTGAGGCGTCAGCACCGTGCCATGATGTTCGTGTGCCGGATGTGCATGAGGGCGAGATGATGCCAATGGAGAGTTGAACACCGAGAAGAATGCAAACGCCGCAAGTAGGTACTGTTGGGCAGGTGTTTGCTGTGTCTGACTGTCCGACGAAGTCTGGACGAACGTATCTGGCATCTGCGCGTCAACAGGGAAGATCGGAGCTGCATTCTGTGTCGCAGCCACGGGCGTCGCCGCCGCCGTCAAAGCCGGCGCTTGAGCGACCGCAGGGGGCAACGGGACCTTGCGTGGCCTGCCACGCTTACGCTTCTCTGGTACAGCACCAGGAACAGTGGAAACTGCCAACTGTGGTTGTGGTGCAGGGCGAGGTGGCTTGTCTTTCTTTGCGACTTTTGCGACCTTGGGCTTCTTGCGCGCCCTACCCTCCTCGCCGTCCTCTCCTTCGCTGTCGTCACCATCACCATCCTCATCATCACTCGCCGCACCTGCGCTCTCATCTTCGATCTCATCCCTCTCCTCTCCGCCGAATCGCTCCCTCCACTCGCGTTCCCACTCTTTGAGCAGCGCCGGTCCCCCGACGAGCCCGGCGATGAGCGACTTGAGGCCATCCTGCTCGCGTTTGAGACGTGTCTCGCGCTTCTTGAGTACCCTAGGGTAACAGTTGTTCAAGTATCCTGTCAGATATGGAAGCAATCACCACCTACCTGATATACTCTGCTGCCTTCCCGAGCACATTCGCCTTGCTCATCTTGCGGGCAACCTTCACGCCATCAACGAATCCACGCGAGTCGACGACATCATTGTATGGATTCTCCTGGCCGTTCACCTTGGCCTCTAGCACGCGGAGCGCCGGCACAGCCTGCTTCAATCCGGTAATGCGCGCATTCAGATTCGTGCGATACCTCCGCTCGATCGTGGTATGGCTCGTCTTGGGACGCCCAATCACTGATTGCACAGGCGGAGGCACGGCACTCTCCGCGGGCGACTCGCTCTTGGGCGAAGGCGCCGTAGATGATGAAGCGGACTCCGGATCGGGAGAGCTCTTTGGTGAACTCTGCTTGCTGGGCACGGTATTAGGCCGAGGAAGACGGGGGATCGGAAGCTTCGCTTGTCCGCCTTCTGACGTGTCAGACGCGCACGAAGCTTTGGAAACGCGCGACTACTCACCAGCGGCAGCCATCTGCTGTACCTGTGCGCTGACAGGCACTGCAAGCATGACGCCTGCCATCTGACGCACTTTCTGGGCGAGCTCTTGCGCGGGGTCGCTCAGATAGCTGTCGCTCGGAGGCGAGCTACTGACGGACGCGTTGTCCGAAACCGGCGAGAGCGACGCGCCAGAGGACGACGAGGACGAGGTGACGCTGAGCCGTCTTCCAGTCTGTGGTTGAACATGCGACTGGGTCATCCAGCTGAAATCATCCGTGGCAGGATACAAGAGCTCGGGAGGCGGGTTCGTCGCAGGCAGGAAGAAGCTGCTGTCCGTGGGCAACGACATAGCCGCATTGTCGAAGATAGAATTGAAGTGCAACGCACTCGGATCGACAGCCATGTTAGAGTCAAAGTCAAGATCCATAGGCAACTCGAAGTTAAAATCGGAGAAGTCTGGCATCTTGGCCTCGTTCCTGCTCCACGCAGAAAGCTGTTCCCAGTCAATAGGTTCGGTGGGCTGGGCCTTGTCCGGATTCGGATTGGCGTTTTGGGAGAGATTGTGCTGGGAGATGGTCTGGAGGAGGAGGTTGAGGGACTCTTCGGGAGTGAGCTGAGAGTGGTCGGCGGTGGGGGATGGCGCGCTCATCGAGCTCGTCGATGAGCTGGCCGCCGAAGACGGGGAGGACATGGGTTCTGGACGTTCCGGACAAGGAGGACGTGGTGTGAGGCGACATCGGACCACTTTGTATATTCCTGCGAATTGTGGCGCCGGAGCGCTCAGATCGTTTCGAACCCCGCGCATATCATCTCACGTCCAAATCTCCCGTCGCATCGGTTCGATTCTCGGCATGGTTCATTTTTATCTAACACCTATTCCAAGCATATGCGGGTGATTGCACATCGCCTCCATTCCACAACATTCCTGGCAGAGCAACAATTCAACGACCCGCTTTCCATTGCGGCGTCTGAAGAATGCAGAGTGTCAGGGAAGATGGGCGATAGTGACGCAGAAACTCTGTCACAGGTACAAGCGACTGCCTTGCTCCCAAGAAGTTTGATGGCATGCCCGCCTTGCAGCCACGATGTGCACCCTTCAGGTAAAGAAGCGGGTAGCGGGTTCCAAGCGGCGTTTGAGCCTGTGACGACGACGAAGCTGCTCCACAAACGGAAAGTGCAATCCATCCTGAGGGTCTCCGGCACCGAGGATTGCGCGGCGGCACAACGAGAGGCACTGGAAGACACGCATCGTTCAATGTGACGTTCGGCAGATACGCAGTAGACCCGCTCGCGAAGGTGGTCTTTACACAAGCGGCCTCGTGTAAACTGATCGAAACTCACCACCGGCCTACCTGGAGCGGGAAAAACCATGGACGATCTGCTGGGGATCACCGACCCCAATCACAAGAACAACCCGACCCTCAAAACGGGAGCGGACGGAAGAGACGAGGACCTCGAACGCAACAGATTGCAGGGCTAGGACGTTGTCGCGCGAGTCCGTTGTGGCCTTCTCCAGTTGTAAGGAGCCCAAAGGCTGAGAAAACGCCTTCAAATGCACCAACGTTCGCTACGCAACGCTAGCACTGGCGAAGCATTGACGACGTCAGCAAGGCACATGAAGCGTACGCTGTCAACTCACAAGGCTTGAGTTTGATACTCTCTTTTCAGAGGCTCCCTTAAGATGGCCATGAGCTCCTAGATCACCACCTGATATTTTCTCCGTGGACCCGACATTTGAAAATGCGACTGTTTTTGCTCTCCCCCGGGTAGATTCGCTCTTCCCCCCGCATGCCGTACGTTCACGAAAAGGGCCGATCTAACATGCTGTGATGGTACGCTGTATTTGTAGGCTGAAGCCGACGGTCTTGCCACACTATAGCCACCAACCTTGCTGCCCCGCAGACGGATAGAGAGGCCCGCCGGTCCGCAAAATGCAAAATCTGATGGTATGTGATCCCTTCCTCGACCGTGTGCACGAGACTGGGGAAGGAAACGGATCATGTTCCGTCTTACCACCACGCTGGCGTCTTCGTGGTGTGATGGACCCAACGCAACGTAACCTCGAAACGGCTCTCACGCACCAAGCAAGCCGGTCTGATCAGTTCTGGAGACCGAAGCGCCTTTGTTTCAAAGCTCGGAATCGGTGAGCACACGATGAGCGGAGGACGGACTGCCCGTCAAGTGCCACCCGTGAGTATCGTAATGCAAAACTGGCCTCCTGTAGCTCCCGATGAATTGCTATGTCGGTTGGGGAGCCATAAGTGGACTCAAGTCTGAAAGCAAACAGCGACAGCGCCTCGTCGTCCATCAGCCCATTTCATGAATTGAAACAGAGCACACTCACCCATTCTGGTGCTCCACCGAACCCATGCATCCAAACACCGTCAGCGAGCGGTCGCCGAAAACTCCCGGATTTCAAAGAACAAAGAATCCAAAACATGATGCAAGACGTCACCTTCAGACTTCAGTCAACACAGCGTGACATTAGAACATGCTGTCCAAAGATCAATATCCATTGAGTCTAGATGACAGTAGAAAATAGCGCACACAATCTGCATCGTTAGAGGCTACAACGGTATCCACAGCATTGAAATAGAGTACACGAGATCAAGGGAGGGAATACAACAGATATCATGGGAAGATAGAAGAATACGAGAAGCTCTCACACGACTTCCACGAAATTAGCAGGGAACATGCCTTCCCGTCCGTCGAGTTTGCCAGTCCACCAAGTATTCGTATCGTCGCTCCTCTTCGTGACGGTAATGACCTGGCCCTTCTTGAATGACAGGTCGCCAGACTAGGTGAATGGCATCTCAGCACAACAACCAAGAGAAAGCCAACAACAGTTACCTGCACGGCGTCAAAGTTGAACAACGCTATCGCACGTGCGACGCCTTCAGAAGGATTGAGCGGCTTCGTCAACCCAAGCTTCGGTGTCATCTTCGGCGGCGGATTGTACACGCTCATCCGATGCGTCCTCGCCGAGCCGCCATAGTCAAAGTCCTCGACATCGTTATGCGTCTGGAACGGGTCCTCGTCCGCAGGTGGCGCATACGCGCTGTACGCCCTGCGATTGCTCGTCACATCTGACCCAGTCATCGTGTGCTGCGCTGAGCTGTACGGGGAGCCGACCCTGGAATCGTCGTAGTCGCCCGTCCTCCTCCTGTTCATACTTAGTGGCGGATGTCGCCGCAGCTGCTCGTCCGTCGCAAAGTCGCTATCAAATTTCGTGTCAAAGTACCCCGTCGTGGGGTTGAGCGCACGAGTGAATCGGGGCGAGGGCGTGTCCTCCCATGCGCGCCCTGTGGGAGTAGAGCGTGACGACGATGAGTACGGCCCATCGCTGATGTCGGACGGCATCGGCGCGCGGCCCGGGTCGTGGAACTCGTCCGCAAAGTATGACCCTGACCCTTTACGTTTGCCCCAGCTCGCGGGCGTGAAGCCAAAGCTGCTATTGCGCGACTTGCTCTTCCTCATCGGCGGCCGTGAGCTCCCCCCTCCCGTGTACAGCGCGTCTGCGCTATACAAATCCGTCTGCCCGTTCGCCTGCCGCGGACTCTCGACGCTGTCAAAGGCGTAGTCGTCATGCTGAGCGCGGAACTCTTGTACCCACGGCCGGTTGCTCGGCAAGCCCGTGCAGGACTCGAGTGTCCTGATTAGTGGCTGCGCCCATTCCGGAGGTGGAATCGCACCGCTGAGAAGGGCCTTTACGGAAACGTCATAGCCGTATGCCTGAGCGTTCGCATCTTGACGCTCGACGATGACCGAACCTTCGATGGAGACGCCACCGAAGAGACCCCTTGTCTTGGAATAGCTGTACCTGCAGAGGGCTTTAGGAATCGGTCCGACGGAGCGAAGATAAGCACATACATGGCAGCGACCTTCCCACTGGTGTTAAGGGAACCAAGTGCCTCCCCGTTCCTCCCAAGTGGTCCGACAGCGATGCTCATATTGCCGCCGAGCGTGAGTGACCCTGCGGACATGAACGACCGCTTTAAGTCGAGTTAGCATTGCTATTGCTGGACCGGCCATGTCTGCATAAGTCTACTCACCACAGCCTATGGAGTAGTTAGCATCGCCCGGAAATTATTCGGAAAGAACAATGTACACACCGACCGAGAGTTTAAGACGACTAGGAAGTCTGTCATCTCCGCGCCTGCCTGACCTCCTACACCAACCCCTGCGGTACCAATTGCACTCGGTGCAGACCACGCTGCGCAGTAGTTAGTGGTATCCTCCGGGTCGCAGCACTAGCCATACTCACTGCCATCGTCCAGCTTGGCAATAACGATTCCCGCACCCGCCCGAGCCGAAAATAAGAAACCCGCCTTGAAAACGGTGAAGATCGCAAGGCCCTTTGCATTGTACAGTACACTTCTGGGAATGACCTACGAGTTTGTGAGCCACGATTGGATAACAAAAAGGCGAATACGACGCACCCCATCGAGACCGTTATTTCCGCTATCCACGAAGGATTTGACTGAAGAGAATCGAGTTAAAGGGGTGTTATGAAGCAGGAACCTCGATACACACAGGTTTTGGCAGCCTTCAGACATTCCTTCGGCAGCGGTTGAGGTAGAGGCGTGTTAATCTTCATGAGAGTAAGCAGTAGAAATGGGAAAGAGCCTCCAGTTGGTGAGCGCAGAATTAATTATGATCACATGCGGAGTCGACTGCGGTAATGCGCCTCGGATGAATGACGAGTCAGTTTCGTCCGTATCCGGCGCCGGAAACGAGCTCAGAAAGGGAAACGTAACGCAATTGTCACGGGTCAGATCCTCGGAGTCTCGCTATATGAGTACAAGATACATTTCATGAGGTTTCGAATACCAACGCAGACCTCACCCTTGCATGCTGTGACAGTCTTCGAAGAGCAAGGCGGGGCAGATGGGAGAGTCAGAGCTGTGGCAGAGGCTAAGCGCTAATGTCACGCCGGACTGGAGGTTCGGTTTCCACATTTGGCCATTTCGGTGCTTGCCGCCGTCGCCGCCTAAATTATCTGTGATGGAGACCGTCGGAGTGCGTCGGAGATCCAACAACGTCAGTAGTTCCCAGCCACAACTTTTTTTTCTCCTTCCACCGCCAACACCTTATCACTCCTTTCCATGTCTATCTCACTGGGAAGGGGGCATTTATTGACTGGCGGAGAGGAAGACGGGCTCCTCTTTCGCTAGCAGCTCTAGCAAATCTGCGATGATGGACTTCTAGATAGTAGTGAGAGCTACATTTCTTTCGTTTCCTGTACGGATCCTGCTTCGGAAAATATATCCCTGGTATCGCGGTATTAATTACACTCACGGACCTCCTGTGTGCTTGACATGATTCGTATGCGAACTCTGGTTATGCGACTGTCCGACGACTTTGTGGTATGGTGTCCCCTCTACAACCTCACAAAGCTGCTGTTTTGCTTGAACGATGCAGAGACAGCCATGAGCAGCACGCACGACTCAGCGGCATTTTGCTGCCCAGGGAATTCAGAACGCTTTGCATGGGCATTGGTTTTTTTGAGGCATGCACTCGTGCTAGGAAGTAGGACTGAATTGAGCATCCTTGTACACAGTTTAGTAAGTGTTCGCTCATCAGGCAATGCTTCTGGTTCGTGACTGGACTCTTCTGACTCGAAAGTATCGGATGAATAGCATCGCTTCGGCCGATGATGTTGAGGCATATACTCGTGTCAGGAAGTAGGATTGAGGTGCGCACCGTTGTACACCGTGTAAGTAAGTGTTCCACTGCTTCTGGTTCATGACTGGACCAATGCATTCGGGTAGCATCACTTCGGCCGACGGTGTTAGCGTCTTAGGCTGATCCCGTCGTTCATGTGAACACCAGATGTTGTCATTGCAGTGACGTCCTTGACGCTCGAACATGTATTTATTGCCACTGGTGGCCAGAGGTTCTGGAGGTGGATCAAGACCACAGTCGCAGACGTTTTGACTTGACTAGTTCGAAGGCCTCACAACATGTCGCTGCAACACACTAACGCAAAGAAAGTAGTCGTCCTGGGTGCAGGTAAGATCTGGCTTCGATCTGCAAGATCTACAGCGACCCTGATCTCCGTTGATGCGATTTAGGAGTGGTAGGACTGACTGTTGCATTGACGATACAGGAGAAGGGCGGTTATGACGTGACCATCATCGCGGATACGTTCCCTAGCGATCCCAACAATGCAAAGTATGCAAGCCATTGGGCAGTAAGAGTGTATCTTCGCATTTGCGGCCTACTGATGTTGAGGCTCGTCATGCCAGGGCGCATGGCACGCCATATACAAAGGCACTCGCGAGCCGGAGCGACGTGCGTGCATTTCCTAATAGATTGAACTCAATTAACATGCAAAACACCAGAGATTCAACGCGACACGTTCAAGGTGATGTGGGACCTCTCTGAGCCAGGCAGCGAGGCCGAGGGGTGCTTCCGCCGCATTAAGACGAGAGAGTACTACTACGAGAAGACGGACATCGATGCAAGCTGGATGCCCGACGTAAGTCCTGTTGTCCAAAGATCGTATACATCACCATCATTCTTATTAACTTCGCCACAGTTCCAGCCCCTTCCGATCAACTCCCTCGTCCCCCCCACCAAGTCCGGCTATACGTACAGCACCTACACGGTCGACCCGCCGCTCTACCTCAATTACCTCCTCGCGCGCTTCCTCGCTCGCGGCGGAGTCATCGTTCGTGGCACCGTACTGCACATCAGCCAGGTGATTGAGGGCGGGCCAGACGTATTCGCTCGCGGGCACGCATCGCCCGCGCCGATCGACGCGCTGGTGGTGTGCTCAGGCATCGGCGCGCGCACGCTCGGCGGCGTGGAGGATACGGAAGTTATCCCGAGCCGTGGCCAGGTCGTCACGCTGCGCGCGCCGTGGGTCTCGGAGGGCAAGCGGGTGACCGATGCGAGTGGCACGATGATCACGTATGTGATCCCGCATAGGAAGGGAACGGTGCGTGTTTCATCATCTTGACCGATCCGCAGAAGGATCTGAAGACTTCCTCAGGTGGCCTTGGGCAGCACGAAGGATCAAAATGACTGGTACGTTTGTACATATGTACTTTTTGTTGCATCTCTATTGACACCCGCATGTGATGGCAGGTATCCCGTACCTCGTCCGAAGACAACCGAGGACATCCTTCAGCGCTGCCTCGGCCTGATGCCCGAGCTCGCTCCCCCTGAGATCGCCCGCGAGCGCAAGGCGACGGTCGACGATCTCCGCCCTCTCATCGTCGAGGTCGGTGTTGGCCTTCGGCCCGCGAGAAAGGGCGGTATCAGGCTGGACATGGAGTGGGTCGACGACAAGGATCACGGGCGGAAAATCCCAGTGGTGTACAACTATGGGTGCGTCTCCGACTCGCAATGCCGGTGTGAAGAAGGCTAATATTTGAGCTGTAGGCATGATGGCAGCGGCTTTGTGTTCTCGTGGGGATGTGCGACCAGAATCTTGAACATGTTGGAAGATGCGCTGAGCAAGTGAAGAGACGGCTGTGATATGTTTTCAATGATGCAGCGGTAGTCTCATCGTCTCGATGGGAAGGCAGCGGCAACCGCTCAAAGATGTATACTAGGTGTAATGTTACTCGAAATTCCTCTTGCTGCCCAAAAATGCTTGAACACTATGGCTGATATACATAAGCTACAATTTTGATTCCACTACATACTACAGTGCCCCATCTGCGAAAGCTTCACGAGCAACATCGTTAATTGACTATTGACCATCTTTAGCATGGTAACAAAGGCTACGGACGTGACCAGCATCGTCCTTCTGCATTAGTTTCAGAACAACTCCTTGCCACAAGATGAGCATGTCCGTTAATACACATGATCAAGGTCATGAGTGACACATCGTAGTAGTAGTCGCAAGCGGCACAGAGGCACCACCAATGGCGGACGAACTGCCGCCTACGCCGAACCCCGCCACAGATCTTGACACGGATGCCAAATTGCTGGCGGGCGTAGTCGTGGGCGAAGATGGTATCGTATTCGCGGTGGCGAACGCTGACTGGCCCGCAGCAAAGCTCGAAAGCAGGCTCGAAATTTGAGAGGAGTTGAGCGTGAACGTCTGTGCGGGGATAGTGGTGATCGATGCGGCGGACGCGGCGGATGAAGTGAGCGTCGACGCTGGCTGTGTGTTGGATGTTGCAGATGATGAGGAGAATACGGTCACTCCTGAGGCGGAGGTAGAAGAGCTAGCCAGGACAGACGAGGAAGCTGTGCTTGATGCAGCGTTCGTGCTGCTGGTGTGGGTGCTAGTGCTATTGGAAGCGACGTCACCATTTGCACCGGTCATGTTGATGATGGAGGAGGCAATGGCCTCTGTGGTGCAAGAAAGGAACTGATAGAGAAGATCAACGTTATAGCCATTCGATGTGAAAGCGTGCATTCTTAGTACTCACAGCGCCATTCCGTCGCAGGGCGGGCAAAGCGAAACATTGCAACGAGTCCGCGCATTCTTCTGCAAACCACGACTCTTCCACACAAAACGCGATCGCCCCAGAGATGCACGCCGTCGTTCCGGCTGGTATCATCATTTTCAGACCACCAAAAAAATGATATCCAAAACCGATATTACTCACAGATACATGAATCACTCGCGCTCAAATTCGCAAATGCTGCATTCAGATCCTGTGCTTCCAATCCATTCTGCAAGAGGGTAGCAGAGTCCAAAGAGATAACTCGAGCGCCGCACGCCACTATCCAGGCAGTAATCGCCGCGAAGATGGAGAGCAAGCGCAGCATCGTCAGGACGTTGGGGTAAACGAGCGTGAATGTGCGTGCAGCACCAGTCGTCGACGAGCACCAGGCCGTGTTGACTGTCTATGCAGAGGGGAGAGAAGGAAATCGACCGCTAAAGCCGCCTGCATTTTTATAACAAATGGATGAAACGGGTACCTCACAATCTCCATAGAACAACGAGGCGAGCTTATTGTCTCCGTCGACGTAGCCGCCCTCCATGTGGCCACCACGCTGAAGGTCACATGATGTGCGGCTTAGGGCAGGTCAATCCGGGCATAGGCCGCATTTGGGTACCCCGCCAGGCAGCATCGTCGTCGCTGATCGTCACCGTCCCGTCAAGCCACAGACTCAAGATGGTGAGCACGCTTTTTATCACATTTGTGGATTTCTACTTTGGTTTGCACGGCCGAACGGTCGAAAACGCGGCGGAACGAGATGGATGGCGGCCTTAGACTTCGGATGACGGTGGCTGATCCTGCTGTATCTCACAGACGAAGAAGAGAAGAAACAACGGCCGCAACAAGAAGGGCCGCGGCCATGTCAACTTTGTGCGCTGCTCGAATTGCTCGCGATGCGTGGGCAAGGACAAGGCCATCAAGCGATTCACCGTGCGCAACATGATCGAGAGCGCGGCTGTGCGAGATATTGGCGAGGCGTCAGTGTACCCTGGTGCGTACGCCGTCTTTACCGTCAGAAGGGTGCTTTTAGTCACCGTGATGTGCAGAGTACATCGTTCCCAAGCTCTACGTGAAAATCGCATACTGCGTGTCGTGCGCCATTCACTCGCACGGTACGTCCCACCCGTTCCAGTTTTCTCGTCTCAGTCTAAACTATGCAAAAGTCGTACGTGTCCGCTCGCGCGAAGGCCGTCGCAACCGCGCTCCTCCACCCCGTGTCCGATGGAAAGATGGCAAAAAGGTCAACCCTGCCGTCGTCGCGGCAGAGGAGGCCAAGGCAGCGGCTGCGCGGGGCGCATAGGCTGTGTACTCGAGACAATCGTATCCCATTCTCCATCACGCGCGATCGTGCGCTCGTCTCGTCACCTGTGCTGCGGCGCGTCCTGGTACTACTACGGTATGTACAGTAGGTGTACACAGAGATGTTTCCCGGCGCGATCCGATTCGCTTCGCATGTCGCACTACGCTTTCAGCAATTCCATCGCTTTCTCCTGACACGAACGCTCTGTGTGTATCTGTGAGAGCCAAACGAACCATCTTCTCATTGCATGCTGATGTTACATAATGTACACTTCGACGAATTGCTACAGTGTGCGGTCGTTTTCAAGGATTTCGAACAACGGTTCCTCGGATCTCACGTCTAATCCACGACACAAACGACTTTCCCCGCGGCAGAGTTTGCCTCCATGTATGCGTGCGCGACGCCAGTCTCCTCCATCTTGAATACCTTGTCCAGGCTTGGCTTCAGCTCGCCAGAGGCGACAGCGTCGACCATCCACTGCAGCGGAATTTTAGAGATGTTCAGGTAGCCCGACGAGCACATCGTCATATGCTATATTCCAGCTAGGTCAACGACAAGCTCATGCACCGCAAGACGTCTACTTGCCTTCCACGGCGCCAACGCCTGCATCGGGTCGAAGTTCTTAATTGTCCACTCTCCCGACACGCAACCGACAAACGATAGCACGCCGTTGTCGCTCAGACTCTGGCACGAGTCCACGATCGTCGTTCCGCCGACAAGCTCGATGCACTTGGTTGCGCCCTTGCCCGCGGTCGCCTGTTTCACCTTCACACTCACTGTGTTCTCCTTATCAAGCAGGACGACGTCTGCGCCGGCGGCCTTGACCGCTGGCACCTTGCGCTCCGCGCGTGTCGTGGAGATCACCGTGGGCTTGTTGTCTGACCCGAAGAGCGACGACTTGGCGAGTGCGGCGCAAGCGAGACCAACGCTGGTGGTTCCTCCGCGGATCAGTAGCGTGTCGTTGGGCTGGAGGTGTAGCGACTCGCTCAACGTGCCCCAAGCTGACGAAGTGCGGCGAGCCTGTAAGTCGATTGTATATGACAAACTGGATGTGAGCAGCGTACCAGTGGCGAACGTCTCCGGGATCGCCGCGAACTCGGCCCACGCCATGCTAGCCGGCAGCTTCACGGGCGGCGAGACAGACGTATGCGGCACCAGCGCATATTCCGCGTACCCCCCTATATACCGTACAAAGATCAACGACCAAGCACAGGGGCCCGCTCCTCTGAACACTCACCATCAAACTGGCGGCCCATCCCGCCCATGCACGCCGCAACGGTGTCTCCCTCCTTCCACTGCGAATCTCCGCCGGGATCCTTAACGACGCCGACGCATTCGATGCCCAACACGCGCGGGAACTGGATCCCGGGCGAGAGGCCCTGCCGCGTGAACAGCTCCGAGCGGTTCAGGCCGTAGGCCTTTACGCGGATGAGGACGTGCCCCTGTTTCGGCTGGGGCGCGGGGTGGTTCGTGGTATACACGAGCTCGGAGGGCGCGATGGGGGCGCGGGGGCAGACGACGGCTCTCATCATTGGCATCCTGGTTGTGGTCGACAAGAATCTGGTGGTCGTTCTGGTGAAAGTCTGCATGCAGACGGAGGATTTACGCGTTCATATATGTTCATATACATTTCGCCGTTGATGTCATCGGTCGCTTGTTCTATAGGCGCAAAGAGCTGGGCCACGATGACTCAACTCATTCAGGACCCAGCCAAAGCCCCGCAAGCGCCGCCGTGGTCACTCTCGCTAAGCAAAGCCAGAGGCGTTTGGGAATGGTAAGCGTTTGAGAAATTGCAACTCGATCGGGGACATGTTGGTTCGGCATCGTCGCAGCGTGGTAGATACTGGACAAATGTTCGTCCCACAAACATGTTCACATGAACACGGTCCCGGTGGAGGGTATCATGTATCGGTACACTTGTAACACAGTCAAACGTAGTTATAGCGCCATGAATCACAAAATCCATACTCGTACAGAAGCAGACAAGGAAAACGAGATGAAGTGACATGAGGATGGGATCGAACAGAGCATAGGAGGGCTGGGCAAGGAAAGCATTAAAGATTCAACGTGTATACACTACCTACCTCTCAAGGTGCAAAAATAGGCTGGGAGTCGAATGGCACGGAAATGAACAACTTCTGGAATGGGCAGGAGAACTCAGGCCTCCTCTTCCACCTCCTCAACGACGTCCTCCTGCTTCTTGCGTCCACGCATGGAGGCAGGCTTTGTGGCCTTTTTGGAGGCAGGCTCCGAACCGGACACCTTCGATGTGGGCTTGGACGACGACGCTACCTTTGATGCGGGAGCACGCTGTTCAATGTCACCTCAGTACTCAATGACCTGAGCGTGCGCACAGACGAGCTCGACTTACCCCGATCTTGCGTTTCTTCACAGCAGGCTCTTCTTCCTCTTCCTCCTCTTCCTTGCCCACCGCGGCGACCTCGTACCCAAAGTCCTCGCCAGACTGCTCGTCCTCGCTCTTCTTCGATGCGCGCTTCTTCGCGGGGGCCTTGGCTTTTGCCTTCTCCTTCTTTTCCTCCGCACTTTTCTTTGCAGGCCCGCGCTTGCGTTTGGGCTTCTCTTCCTCTTCCTCTGCCAATTCTTCCTCCTCCTCCTCCTCCTCCTCCTCCTCCTCCTCTTCTTCCTCCTCAGTCTTCTGCATATGAAGTGGAACGTAAGAAAAGACCAACAGCAGAATGAAGTAGATGGACACACCTTAGCCTTGCGCACACGCGTCCGCTTACGCTTGGGCTTCTCGCCATTCTCTTTCTTCGCTCTCTTCGCAATGGCCTTCTTGCCTGTATCGACGGCCTCGCCGACGCCCTTATCTTCCTCGGGCACAGCACCCGCCTCCCAGGAACGCTTGACCTTCTCCTGCTCGTGGGGCTGCAGCTGCTCAAAGCCCCCAATCTCGGACGCGTCGCCATAAGAGGCCTTCATTGATGCGATCGCCTTGCCGTCGAGGCAGCCCCAATGGCGCCATGTGCTGTGACGACAAAGATACATTAATAAGATTACTGTTGCTGAAGAGGGTGAACAGTTGACTGACTAGATTTTATTGCCGCGAAAGTCGCCCTCGTGGCCCAGCCTGAAGAAACCCTTACCGATCTGTTCTGGAAAATACTCAGCTTTTAAGGACATACAATGACATTCTATTCAATACTCACCATTGCAGGCTGTTCAGAAGCGAGGAGCAGTTGCATGAGTTAAGACTATGTTACAGAACGATCCATAGGTAGACCCACCTTTGCACTTCGACCGTCCAGAGGACGCGTACTCCAGCTTGAAGACGCCTTTTTTCGGCTCACCGTTACCTTCGTTTGCCTCCTTCTTCTTCGGCCTGCCAGGCTTTTTCTTGGGCTTCTCCTCGCCCTCCTCGCCCTCTTCTTCCTCTTCTTCTTCTTCATCCCCGGACTTCTTTGCAGACTCTGGGATGTCCTCATCCGCGACCTTCTCTTCCTCCCAGGCTTTGCGAACTTTCTCTTGGTCTTCGGGACGCAGTTCTTCGAAGCCGTCGAGCTCATCCGCCTCCTCGAAGGACTTCTTCATGTTCTTGATGACTTTCGGCGTCACGCAGCCCCAGTGGCGCCATTGGCTACGCGTATGTGGGGAAGTATATGAGCATGGTTGAATGAAGTCGATATTGAAAACATTAGAAGATGAATGATAAGACTCGAACGGGTTATGGGACGACGTACAAGGATGTATTGCCCCTGATATCAACGAGAGATCCCATCCTAAGCTCGCCCTTCTCAATTTTAGTGCCTGCAATGGTTCATCAGCAGTAACAAAGTTCGAAAAACGCTTCATATGCGCACCTTTGCATGGTTTGGGACCTATGGACGCGCGAGACACGCGAAAAACGCGATGAGCGACGACTAAAGTTCAACTTCGCAGCCACGAGACCACACGCACCAGTACACTTCGCCCTGCCACTGGATGCGTATTCCAGACGGTAGCCCGACTTCTTGCCGCCTTCAGCGTCAGACATGCTGTGATAGGAGAAATGTGGGGGATGTGAAAGTGAGATGAGGGAGAAGAATACGGAGGGCGGACGGGAGACGCGTTATTATAGCAGGAGCATGCAGGCTTCAAAGTCCGCTTGAAATGCGCTGCTTATTTATGAGGCGGCACGGGCCACGCCTCGCCTGCGCGCGCACGGACCCGTCAGCTGCCCGTCTTCTTCATGCGTGCTGATAGATCTGCTAATAGTCGGGAACATTGTTTGTCTTGCCGAGGTTTGTTGGTATTTCGACGAGCGAGAAGGGTTAGGGTTCGCGTTATAACCGTCCGTCGACGGACTTCGTAATCGGCTCGGTCAGAACTTAAACGGTGAGCATTGCTCTTCAGAGTCATCGCAGCCTCTAATGATGGTTTGCTGAGTTACCTAGATGCAGCGCGACGAGACTCGGGTACCGATGAGAAGGCCGTCGTTGACTGCATTGACGAGGACTTCCACCGGCGACTGCATTCAGGTGCGGACGTTCGAAAGTCAACCATTACAGACACAACTCACTCGACGCTCCAAAGTGTGGATATGGAGATGGACATCGGACATGTGCGCCACCAACGGTGGAGCATCCGAGCCAGGACGCAGAGTGGTGAGGCTCCATAAAAGCTATCAGGCCTTGGTGAGCCTTACAGTCACCTCGCATTCACATTTCGGCTGATTGAGCTTACGCACGCATCGTTCCTCGTCACCTCCTCTGTATCTCAGCTATGTCAGACGTTCTTTTCATCGAGGCCGTGTACTGCTCGCTGTGCGACAGGTACTTCCCTAGCGACGAGGCGCGGGCGGAGCATGTCCAGCACTCGAACAACCACCCGCAGTGCGTCGCATGCAACCGTCGGTTTGCCAACAAGAACTCTCTGAGGAACGTATGTCGTTTCAAATCACGACACACTGCCATATCTTGCTGACTCGGGTAATCTTGTGCTGCAGCATCTCGTTCTGTCTCGCCGTCACCACTACTGCTCATCCTGCGACAGAGAGTTCCAGACTGCAGCTGGCCTGCGAGTGGTACGCTGCATCTATTTCCGTGAATAATGACAGCCCTGACTTTGCGCATTGTTAGCACATCGAATATTCATCCGTCCACCGCGATGACTCTGACGATGAGGAGGACGAGGAACCCGGCGAGCCGGAAGGCTGGGAGGACCGCTACGGTCCCCTATACTTCCCTGATGAGAATCGGCGGGCGGAGGATGACTTTGATCTTCCATATGACGATGAGGTTCCCTACGAGGACGAATACTGGGACGAGGATGACGTGGCTGAGATTGAGGACGAGATCGAGCCCCAGCAACACTACAATCCTCCCGTGATGCGCAGAGATCCCGACAATCTCGTGCGTAATGATGCACGACCGCTACATCTCTGATGCTGATACATTGCACAGTCTACCGATACCATCAGAGACATCCCCGTTGGTACGACGGCGAGTAGCACGGCGGACGAATTCCAGCCTGAAGGGGTGTTGTTTAATTGCCCACTCTGCCTGGAAGCTCCAAACGAGACCAGTGCAACTCGCTGTGGGCATGTTTTCTGTACATCGTAAGTCGTCGTCATTCCCGAAAGTTGATTCTGAGGCACCCACTGACGAGACTGCATAAGATGCATTAGGCAGGCGCTTGACATCAAACCAAGTTGTCCAGTGTGCCGCAAGGGCGCAGTGCACTTGCAGCTGCGCAAAATTTACCTCTCTGCCAACTGATTCAGGGAAGAGAGCCTTGGCTGCTACAGATTATACGCCATCATATACCGTCATTCAGAGAAACAGACTATGTCTGTATTATACCATATTGCTCAACAGAAACTCTCACTATTAGAGAGTACATGACTATTATATCAGTTTACTGTGTGATGGTGTACATCGATACATCTGTGCAATATAGCTGGTCTCTTACACTCACAATATCCGTTCTCTTGAGCCTGTTATTATCATGAAAGCAACCATGGTGTGGCCACCAACGCGCCTTGCCAAGCGCGTCTGATCACCTGACCGTGTCTGACACCTCCATAAATGGAAACACCGCCTCGACGCTCTCAGCGTCTACTGCGGCTTCCCCGACTCTATCACTGCCGTCTGGCGCGCTCTCAAGTTGTCTACGTTATTTTTTTGTGCTTTCTTGTCTGCTTGAACCTGGCCTATTGTGCTGTTTAATATATACGCATACGTCGATTTAAATTTGCATATTGACCATGAAATTCACAAAGCCCTCATGGGTTATGCACAAAGGTACGAGATATCGCTGGATGTCAAAGCAATTATGCATAATCACGAAACGTACAGATACCTCCTTTCGAGGAGAACAGGAGAAACGGGTGTCAATATTTTCCGTCCATGTTCACCCTGACGGCTCCCGGATAGCAACCGGCGGGCTCGACGCCAAGGTCCGTATCTGGAGCACGAAGCCCATCCTCAACCGCAACTCGGAGCTCTCTGGGAGGCCGCCGAAGTCGCTCAGCACTTTAACGATGCACACGGGGCCTGTACTTGTCGTCCGATGGGCGCACTCGGGGCGGTGGCTGGCGAGCGGCAGCGACGATGAGATTGTGATGATCTGGGATTTGGACCCGTAAGTATGCTTGTGCTGCGGTGCCGTTTCTGCGTGAATGATGGGAATATATAGAGCTCATGACGTATTCTGTACATTTGCAGCATGGCTCGGGGCAAGACTTGGGGCTCGGACGAGGTCAATGTCGAGGGCTGGAAGCCACTGAAGCGATTGCCAGGGCATGAGAGTGGTATGTTCATTATCGCTCGCCAAAGTGTGCAGTCCCACCTGATGCGTAACGCGCATATGTAGACGTCACGGACATGGCGTGGTCTCCAGGCGATAGGTACCTCGCCACCGTCGGTTTGGATTCCCAAATTCTGATATGGTGTGGGTTCACTCTGGGTATACACTCCCATTTATCATCGTATACTTGTTTCTGACTTGACTCGTTCCCCTTTTGTGTTGTATGCCAACTATAGAGCGGCTGCGCAAGATCGAGCAACACCAGGGATTCGTTAAGGGCGTCTGCTGGGACCCCGTCGGAGAGTTCCTCGCAACGGGTTCTGACGACCGGTCTGTCAGGATTTGGAGGACTACTGACTGGGGGATGGAGGCCGAAGTCCGGAAGCCTTTCGATCACTCTCCGGGGACCTTCTTTCGGCGGCTTAGGTTAGTATATACCACTATCGATGTGTCATTTGTTGACGTTAACGACGGCCCCCTATTAGCTGGTCGCCAGATGGCGCGCATATAACAGCCTCAAATGCAACGAACAACGAAGGCTACGTCTTCATTGCAGCTGTGATCGCTAGGAACACTTGGACGTCAGAGATTAGCCTCGTGGGACATGAGAATACCGTTGAGGTAGCTGTAAGTGGAGTTCCTCTCGGTTCGTCGAGATATCGTTTCATGTTCTTCACCAGGCGTACAACCCCCATATCTTCCTGAGAGATCCATCTCTGCCGGTTATTGCGTCCAATATATGCTCTGTAGTGGCACTCGGAGCAGATGACAGAGCAGTTTCTGTCTGGCAGACGAAGTCGGCGAGGCCAATGATCGTTGCGAAGGAGGTGTTCGAAAGACAGATTATGGACCTCAGCTGGTGAGCTCTCGTGTGCCTCTCGGTGAGACTCGCCATTGAATCACTGTGTCTTGATAAGGTCAAAGGACGGGCTCACGTTATATGCCGTGTCATCGGATGGCACTCTGGCTGTTTTCGACTTTGACCCAGACGAACTCGAGGGCATCGCACCAGAGTCTGCGCAGGAACAGTATCTCAAGAAGTTTGGATTCGTTCCTCCTCCTTTGCCCGAAGGATACTCGCATCAGATTGCCAAAGCGCAGTCGGCGGCGCGGATGACGCCTCCGCCGTCTCCTGGTCCCGAGCACTCTCAGACAGGCTTCGACGACCAAGCCAACGGCGGGGAACACATTAACAAGCTGGTCGCGAAACGAAAGCCGAAGAAGCGCGTGCAGCTAACCTTTGCCGGGGTCCCGTCTGCCGGAACCGAGAGTATCAACACCGCGGGCACTACAACGGCTGCTCCTGTAAGCGCCGCAGGTGGCGTGGGCTCAGCGAGTGCACGCCCATTCAGTGAGGTTCCCGTGTCTGCCACTTCTATTTCTCACCGTCCACCTACATCGCGCTCTGTTGCCTCTCTTCTGAATGCCGAGCCCCTGCCACCAACCACAAGTACCTTCGGCCTTGGGATTGGCGAAGAGGATGTGGACATGTTCTCGATGGACATGAATACGGAGGTGTCCATCAACTCGCTCGAAACGGACGCGCAGGCGGGCAGAGTAAAGCGGAAGGCCGTTGAATCCGCCGACGATCGCGTCATGAGCAAGCCACGGACACTCGGCGGCGACCGTGTGCGGGAGACGGTCTCCATCCGGGAGATTGCTGGGTCTGCTGCTACATTTGGACCGGCGGGTGGGAGCCTTGGGCTGTGGAGCGAGCCATCGAGCTTGATGGGCCGACTGCAAGTCCCACCTGTGCTCACCTATCTCAAGGCGAATGTAGAGGGAAGCGAGGATGTGTTTGAAGGGCGGAACTCTGAGGACGGAGGTGTGTCGAATGAATATGGTTTGAACGTGCATGACTAATTGTCTACAGCAGGTGCGACGGAGGTACTGTTCGTGAGCGGGAAGCAGACACAGTGGCTGGACTATCTCCCGTCTCCGGTCATTGCGCTCGCAGCCACCACTACGTTCTGCGCTGTCGCGATGCAGGATGGATCCGTGAATGTTTACTCGCACACAGGGCGAAGGTCAGTTTCTTTGGCGCAATCATTGCGGTCCTACTGACGTTGTATCTAGACTCATGCCAACTTTAACGATCGGCTCTCCGTGCTCATGGTTTAGCGGAAACAAGAACTCGCTGATGCTGTTAACGTCGTCGGGTCTTTTGCACGTTTGGTGCGACATCTGATGCTCATGAGAGCTGTCATAGCTAACGCTCGTTACGTTCCAGGAATGTGAAGAAACAAGTTGCCGTCTTCCAACCGACATCTGTGGTTCCGATCCTTGGGCCATCCCCGAACACTACTATTATCTCCGCCGCCGTCCGCGCTAATGGTGCTCCCGTGTTCCAACTCTCGACAGGCGTGGCCCACACCTGGGACCCAGCACTCTCTGCCTGGGTCAAATTGAGCGAACCGTGGTGGGCTAAAGGTTCAGACGCTTGGCAAGGGCGCCAACGATCGAACAACAATTCCGCTACCCGCGGTGTAGTCAGTGTTTTGGAGAGCAGCATCAGTGAACGGATCTCAGACGAAAAACCGCCGACAACTATACAACGCCCGGCGTGGTGGAACGTAGCATTGACTTTAGGTCATTTGGAAAGCAAGTTGCACGCTGCGAAGGCATTGGATAGCCCGCAGGAATACAAGCAAGCACTGCTCTTGTTAGCAAAACGGATTGCAGATGAAGGATTCAGGGGCAAAGCAGAGGAGTTGGTGAAGGAGCTGTTCGGGCCCGTGTATTGGTACGTTGTCATTATCGCCTTTCTTCGCGTGGACCTCACCATCATTTGCAGGCGGCCGGGGCGAGAGGACACGTGGTCACCTACGTTGCTGGGAATGGCGAAGCGCGATTTATTGAAGGATGTGCTTGCCGTGTTCGGTATGCCGCTCGAAGTGTCCGAGGTGTCAATCGTGCTCATGGGTCTCCTTTTCAGCACGGAGTAAGACGCTGACGAAGTTGGCTCTCGACTGGCAAGACATGTTGAAGAAGGCATCAAATGAGGAGTAATGTAAATAATCTGCTAATGAGATACCCGCATTGTTCGTCGAAGGACCCGAGCCTCGGAATTAGGTTCCGTCATTCATTGTTTGCGGCATCGAGGGCCCGGCGTGCACGAATGGAAGCTCTGAAAATTGTCCATTGACCGGTCATTGTTGAAAACGTGATGACGCGTTTCCCGGCCGTTGATGGTCCACGTGGTATGTTGAGATAGAAGCTTGACTCCTGCATGCTATTCGTGCTCACACATATTACCAAATGCTTCATCATCCCGCCCTTTATCAACCGAGATGGAGAGCATGAGGCATCATATTTTGATTGCGTGGCTGTGAACTGCTTGGCCTGAATCAATACGAGTCTGGTCAGCCTGCGGATTCTCTGTTTGACCGGTGGTCGTATATATAAACGTCGCCTCCAAAGGGACGATGCTGGATAGGTCAGCCGCATCTCCTCATGCTTCTCTTCTTCACGGTCGCCGCCCTTGGGGCACTCAATCCCCGACCGGTGCTGGGAGGACAGGTTCCGACGCTCGATGGAGCGTGGGGAGCGAGCCATGCGCAGGCTACAGGTCACAGCAACGTCATCGAGCAAGGAAATATGGCAGCAGTCACTCCCGGAACGCTACGCGTCACTGAAAACAGCGGAGTATGCGAGACCACCCCAGGCGTTTACCAAGCATCGGGTTATGGCGACATTGCTGCAAATGAGAGTATTTGGTCAGTGAACGGATCGATCGTACCCCCATCAATTGTAGTTGACGATGACCCGCAGGTTCTGGTTCTTTGAAGCTCGCAATGACCCGGACACTGCGCCCTTCACGATCTGGTTGAACGGCGGGGTAAGTGACACCAGAACGTCTGTGGCGAGCCTAACACCAGGCTGATCCTGATCGAACACCCAGCCTGGCAGTTCCAGCATGGTCGGCTTGTTCCAGGAGCATGGCCCCTGCCGCATTACCAACGACAGCAGCAGCGTGACATACAACCCGTATTCGTGGAATGAAGTTTCGAACATGTAAGAAAGGTTTGTGATACATTTCTGTATGTGCTGATGACCACTCGAAGAATGTACATCGACCAACCCGTAGGTGTGGGATATTCTTATGGCACTCTGGACGTGGGTACCTCCGAAGAGGCCGCCAAGGACGTTTGGACGGTAGGTCGACTGCGGTGTCTCTTGCAGCAGATGCTCATACAGGAATCTCAGTTCTTGCAAATATTCTTTTCTGATCCACGCTACAGCAAATACCAGGAACGTGACTTCGCTCTCTGGACCGAGTCGTGCGTTGGTCGTTCTCGTGATGTGGGAGCCAAGCTAACATCCGTTGCAGATATGGAGGACACTATGGCCCTACATTCGCTGCGTATGCGCTGTATCTCTGCAATCATGTTCATGGCGGTTAACTCTCTTGAAGGTATTTCCTGGAACAAAACGCCAAGGTTGCAGACGGGACCGTCTCAGGTCTCCCAATCAACCTGAAGTACCTTGGCGTCGGCGATGGCTTGACAGTGAGCCGACTGTTCTGAGAATGCGAGCTGTGGTCGTTGACTGCTCTACTCAGGACCCTTTGTCCCAATATCCGGGGTACCTGAGCTATGCTGCCTCGAATCCGTATGTATCCGAATTTCCTTCTCCGAGCGACCTACTCACCGTGCCTGATACAGATATCACCCATTGGTGTCTACGTCCGAGATCGAAACGGCTACCTATGATTGGAACAAGACGGATGGATGCATGAGCCAGGTAAGGTGCGGCGCCCCCTTATCACGAACGGTGTTCTGATGCTCCATCCAGATCACTGCATGCTACGACAATGGTTCCGATGAAACCTGCTCTGCTGCACAAGACTACTGCAACAGCAACATTCTTAGTCCTCTCGCAGGAGATTACGATGTTTATTACGTCCTCTCTACCAACCCGGATCCCTATCCTCCAGATCCCACTCCCTACCTGAACAACGCGACATTGATGGCAGAGATAGGCGCGGACTCAAATTGGACGGAGACGAACTACAACGTCTATCTCAACTTCGCTAACACTGGGGATTGGATGCGAAACTCTGCGCCTGACCTCGAGGTTGTGATCGACGCTGGCGTGCGGACGGTCATCTACGATGGAGACGCGGTACGTGCACCTGTAGTCGATCGGCGTGATAGATTCAGGCTTTAAGAGGTATATAGGACTACATCCTCAATTACAAGGGCGTCGAGGCAATGGTGGGCGATATCGTCTTGTGGCCAAGTAGTGGTTTTCAACACCTTTCATTATTTTAGGTTGCCCATTTGCAGACCAGATTCAGCAGCGAATTCGCTCGACAGAAATTCGCGACTTGGACTGTACATGGTGAAGCTGCGGGCATCTACAAAAATGCTGGTACGTTCTCCTACGTCAGGATCTTTGGAGCGTAAGTGACAGCCTACTTATGCGACTGAGACTGATGAGACTGACTATTTCTTCAGTGGCCACGAAGTAGCCGCTTACGAGTACGGCGACCTCAGCCGAGGCGAGGCGGCGCTTCAGATGTTCTCTCAGATCATGAGCGACCGCTCTCTGTACTCTACGTGACGGATTAATGATCGCATATGGGCTAATTGAGCCCTTTTAATTACGATTTCCGTCGTGATCAGAGCGTATTACTTAAAACGATCTTCTACTAAAGCTTTAGCTTTACTATTGAATATTGATCTGTCAAGTGGCATAGAAGTGACATCCCAGAGCAAACGATTTTGCCTAACTCGCTACAAAGTAATGGACGGATCCATGCATAACATTTTTCGCATAGGTATCCTTTTGGCCTTTTGGCACGGGTTTCTGGATTAACACCCTCGAATTGACCGATATTATCCAGACTTAGCATTGATCTTCACTTCAAGTTGAACTGTCGACGACGACGTAGAGGTGGCTTCCCTTCGAGACAGACCTTATCGCAGTCATCAGAGTTTTATGCAAGTGATTGCTTACAGAAGTTTGTCTTTGCTATACAGTCACGCGGCTGCAGGCGTTCTGTCCAAGGAACATCGCAGATGTGAAATGTTTTCACGTATGTGGTGGAAACTTGGAAAGGAAAAGGGCGCGTCGCAAGGGGGCGAAACTACACGTGTGTGCTGGCGCTTACTGTAAGTTAGCCGTGACTCCGGCGACCAGCTCGTCCATCACTTCTACCTTCCAAAGGCCCGTCTACTACTAACTGAGCCCATTTCTCCACTGAGACTTGGGATTGAAGAGAAATTTATACCTCGGCAATTCCCTATCACCGCAAAGGAGCAAATCTGCCTTCCTCCTAGCCCTACGCAGATGGTGGCACTGAAAACATCGAACGCATATCTCTTATGCGCTCGCGAACTGGTGCTCGACTCATTGCTTTATGTTGGAATTACCTTATGCAGCATTCTATTCTACTCGGATGTTCCTCTCATGCGCTATTCCCGGCTTTTGTCTCGGGACTGCATTTCCTTGCTCTTGCTACGGTGCTGTCCTCAACACTTCGTCATGCTCAGGCTGTATCATGCAACGATGGCTAAAACTACTGCCTGCTTCTATTGGTCATCAAGGGTTATCTGGTTGCGACATTCTCTTATTCTACGGTGCCGTGGTAATCTATGGCACTGAAGAATGGACGTCGACAGGCAGCCCGTTCATCCAACCAGCAAATCTACATTCTCATCCTACATTAGATCTGTTACATTCTCTAGGGCACATCGACTGATCCTCATTCTCAACTTGATCTAGAAGACATCCAGATCCACTCCGGAATAGCAAGCACATTCCAATAATCATTTCCGCCTATCACTATCGTGAGAGCATGCGATATTCAACTGTCCATCCCAAAGTCATTATGTAGACAGGGGCTTACGTTCGCTAGCTCCTTCTGACCGCCTTGATGGGCTCAGTGGCGGTTTATCGCTCACTGGGGATGGCATCAGCATCACACTGACTTAATGGCAAAGACGTGAAGCAAGTTGCTCACGATGTCCTCATCGGGGCTCATGCCCGCATCGACATTGTCTGCCGCAGGGCTGCGGATAACGATGGCTTGGGCGACAAGCGCCAGAAGAGTCACAGCGACGAAAACTTTGAGGGTGCGAAGAGAGAACATTTTGGATATGTGGGTTGACCGTACGCGTGTTGCAGGGGTGCAAAAGTCACTGCACATACAGAACATGGCGGAAGCCTTTATAACGTCGCAGGCTCGGGCATCGCATCGGATAAACAGCTTCCCTCCCTGGGTTTCTCGACAGCCCTGCTGTGAACCCAATGACCCGACGATATTCCCTGGATCAAAATTCGCGTTGACTTGAGTCGCATCTCTGACAGTCTTCTGCCGAGGCTATGATGATTGACGCCGACGCTGATGTGCAAAATTTCAATCCGGCACAATCAGCTTCCCGCCATCCATGCATACAATACACTGATGAAATCGTTCTGAAAGGAGTACGGTTGTTGATTCGATCAGGCGCAAGGGATCCAGGCTCTTACATGGTATCTGGCAAAGCTCCCATGTCGGGCCTATAATTCGCATAGCAAAGCGCCCTCGTCAGAACGCGCAATGCTATCCTCAGCCACGGCACTGCTATGGCTTCCTTTGATGCGATGGAAGCATATGCCGTGGCTCCGTCCATCTCAACCTTGTAGCGGTAGTATGCGCACAGGAGCTCTGATCGGCAATAGCGTGTGACCGGACCATGAATAGCTATCAGCTCTCCGAAATCGCACTTCCCGTCAAACCCTTCCGGAACTTAGGGACAATGCGGCTCCGTAACGATCCAGGCATGAAGTCTCACAGAGTGTCCAGTTTCAATGGGTGTGTTTATCAGTGCGGATCTTCAGCACTGTACTACAGTTTCCACTCACTGGCGTCTCGATTCAGACAGGTAGGTGCAGATTCGGCACAATAATTGTTTTGCATTGCTGAAGCAGAGCTTATCGTACACCTAGAATGCTATCAGCGGCCAATGGCAGATCTCTCGCAGGAGCCACCGTTGTCGCAACTTTGATTCTCCTACCATACATGCTGTATCTGTTGCTCCACCAGAGTACTAGAGCACTGACCCAGCCAGGTATGCATTGCGTCAACTCCACGCCCGCATCACTCCCAAACGTATGCCTCCATGCAGGCCTGTTATCGTTCTCCGTGCCGGAGACGGAGCCCATCGTAATCGGCATGGCCGACACGATCAGATATCAGCTCGACACCGAAGAAGGGGCGGCCGAGTTCGCGCAGCTCCTCCCGGTGGGAGGACACCTTGTCTATGCCACTGATGAGAACGACTTGAACGCTCCTCCGAAAGCGTATAGTGTCACCTTATTTCACCAGCTGAAGTGCCTCGACATCATCCGCAGGCAGTTGCTCGATATCCGCACGACCAACTCTACGGCCATGACTCGCCACTGCATGAACTACCTACGACAGACCATCTTGTGCCACCCCAATCTGCGGCTGGAGTCTGCGAAAACTAACACTGGGTTAGCTAGCCGACAGTATGACACCGTCTGTCGGGATTGGACGGCGTTGTATGAGGAGGTCGAGAGAAATCAGAAGGCGTTCGTGGTATGGAAGGAGGAGAATGCAGATCAGCTGGAATACAATGAGGCGCATCCAGTTACCTGAAGTACGTGACGCTCCTTCTCTGCATGTTCTCTGCTGCTGCTGCTACTAATACCGAATCCTCTGTCAGGCTGATGTAGTGCGACAGCTATATTATTCGGGTGCTTGAAAGTGTGATCTAGTGGATTTGTCCATATCCCATATCACTTTCTCACAGACACTGCAATGGAAGATTGGCAATGGTTCTTATGGTTCTTACTGATGCCTGATGAGCATAGAATGGAGATCTCTTGCTCAACATCTTTCGGAAGTATCATTGTTGTGATGCTGCGCACGACATTGTTGTTCTGAATGATCATTGCGTCGAGACTCATCATTTAAGTGTCTGTTCCTTGGTCCCTGCGCAAACGCTCTACTGTTCTGTCAAACAAGTCGAACGGCAAGATGAAGGAATCCGCATACCGTCTGACGAAGTTCACGTCTACGCTGATGTGCTCTCTAGATCAGGTAGACAGCACGCACTCACTTTTGCGCTGGTTGTTGTGCTGACATGACGCCAATGATCCAGTCGAACCGCACAATAATAATCGCGGAAGCGGGTACGCTTGGCGGCGTGCAGAATGTCACGAGTGATGGCTCTCACTCTGGGCAGAGCGGTGGGCAAGAGACGTCCAACTTGACCAAGTCTGCGATTCTAGCAACAGTATCCGTTGTGGCGGCGGCGTGTTTCCTCATCGTTCTCGGACGCTATGTATTCTACAAGGCTCGCAGAAACTCTACGTCGATGCCAGACCTAGGAGCACCCCTCCTTTCCGAAGTCGTTTTGAATTTTTGCCCTGATGACGTGGACCGCGAACCCCGCTGGAGGGTACTGCAGGTACGTTTGTCTAGCCATTTGCTTATGGACACTGACCGATGAAAGCGCACCTATCAGCCGGTGTGCGCACGATACCTTCACAAAGCCTCATCGCTGAAAAGAGGAAGATACCAACAAATGCAGCATACATCCCTGTTCGACAGATGGAAGATACAAAATGAGCAGACAGCAGTAGGGAAAGGGGATGTTGTCGAGGTAGTTGTCATCGTTACTATGCCCACCCCCTCGATGAAAGTGCATGCGGAGGAACAGCCAGCATCTGAGGGGTGTTGGCCGGATGTGTGCCTGGGTGTCCAGCCGACGAGAATTCTGAAGTGAAGATAATTAAGCTTGCATGGCTTCTCGTTCGTTCATGTCGGATATAGAAGGAGGTTGGATGAATGCTTCTGATACAATCCGGACTGTATGCGTTCGAATCTCATCTTTCTGAACAGTCTGACAACGATGCGGAAACAACGAAGTTGATTAGCTTATGACCTGTACCTGCAATCAATGACAATGAAGATAAATAAGTAATGGAAGTAAACTTACGTTCCACTACATCTTCAAGAAGTCAGCCACTACTTGCATGTACCTTTCCCTCTCCTCAAAGCACGCTAGATGTGAACTGTTTGCAAACTTCACCCACTTCACTTTAGCAATGCCCCTGAAATACGGTGACACGCAGAGATCTGTTGCTTCGTCGTACGCTCCATTGATGAGCAACGTTGGGGTCGTGATTCGGTGCAAATCATCGATGATCGTCCAGTCCTTGTTCGGACCTGTGACGCACCACTCAGATGGGCCGTTCCTATAGCCATCATCAGATGCTGATAACCTCAGGAGACCTTGATCATGCCGCATACATGGTACGATAGACGGTCGGTTCTGCTGCCATCGCAGCGAGAGCCGTCTGCAAGTCCTGAGGCTGTGGGTCAATCCTGCAGACATGCCTCGCGAAGAAGACGCCTGTCGCTTTCTGGTATTCGGGATCGTCCGTCGTCCCCGCCTCCTCGTGCTTTCTGATGACATCTTGCACGTCTTCGGGCAGTTGTGCAAGAAGCGAGCGGCAGCCGTCCACCCAAAACTTCATCGAGGCAGGACTCGAAAATATCACGAGCCGCTTGAGGCCGGGAGGATGGCGGTAACATGCGAGCGAGGCAGCAAGGCGGCCACCGGCAGAGTGTCCAAGGACGTCGAAGTTGTTCTGGATGCCGAGACGAGCGACGAGGTTCTCCAGCTCGTCCAAAAAGAGATCCATCCTCCAAAACTCCTTCGGCTTGTCGGGCAAATGGGTAGACTCCCCGCAGCCAATCTGGTCATAGAACACGACTGGAATGCTGTATAACTTGCACAGATCGATGTGAGGAAGCAGGTATTGATGCGGAATGCCGGGGCCACCATGTAAAGTGACAAGAGGACGCACGCCAGACTTTAGGTCTCCGTAGACCTTGTACCAAGTCTGGTAGGTCTCGTTACTGACGACGAAGTCGACTCTGCCGGTAGTTTCAGACATGATGTACTATGCACGAATAGCCACTTGGACGTTGCTCAGCAATCTACGACCGGAGGGGTGGGATTGCTGTCAAGACTCACAATTTCCAACCACGCACGAATCTGATCAGACCACCAGGGCCAACGCTCGACTGGCTTGATGCTAGGCGTGATGTTGACTCGTCACTATCGCTGATCCTGTTTGGCGATGATTCCGTGAAACTCTCGCAGACGCGATGTACTGGACAGCTCTAGTAAGCCAGCCGTTCACTCCGGACTCCTGTGTCAGCAAATAGTTCTGATAAGACCCGGAGGATTCTTCAGAAGAAGTCTGGGAGCCATCCGTAGAATAGAAGTCGATCAGCGTCAGAACCCTTGATACCACCATGTGGTCCGTAAACCGGGAGAACAGGAGATGTTGCCGCAGCGCTCACTATCCACAACAATGCTGCTTCCCCCGGGATTCCGTAAGTCCAGACTGCACTGCCCCTGATTGGATAAAAGCGATAGAATGCAGGCTAGCCGTAGAACATCTTCACGGGAGCACTGCATACAGGGACGTCGAGTAAATTTCACAGTGGACCAAATAACTCCAGTGGCCAGGTCCAGGTCATCCTATCATTCTGCGGAGTATGTTCTGCGGAGTATGCCGCCCCTTACATTCTAAGAACATCCAAGCTCTTGGCCAATCCTGCCAGGCAGCCTATCTCTATCATTTCGATTCCGCGTGCATGGCGACGAAACCGCCAAAGGCGTTCGCTGAAATCGTGCTGTATATCCTGGCAGTTGTGAACATCGTCTGCACGATCCTACTTGTGCGTAGGCTTCAATTTCCTGGTTTTTCGCAAGATGGTGAGCCTTGGCACGTATTCCACAAACGCTGTCTCCCTACTTACCTCACTTCTGCAGCAGCCAATGTTTCCTACACATATATCGGCGAGGACTACCCTGTGGAATACCCTCTGGGTCAGCTTCCCAAAGTCGACATGACCCTACAGGAATCCATGCATTACGCCCTCGATGCGAATGACTCGCTATCGCATGAAGAGTGGAGGAGCGTCATGCTCCGGCCGGAAGGCGCGGGTCGAGTGAGACTCGGTCCGCAACATCGCCTCTTCGTGATGACATTCTATCACCAGCTGCACTGCCTCTACCATATCCACCGGGGCCTCGTAGGCTTGACAGACCCGGTCGGACCCCATCTCCATCATTGCCTGAACTATCTTCGGCAGACGTTCCTCTGCGTCGCGTCGGATGCGTTGGAAGAGGGCGATTTTATGGAGCGCGATTACGCGAAGAATAGGGTTGGAGATGAAACGATCTGTGAGGATTGGGAGATGATGTATGATGCGCTTGATCGAAACAATGCAGAATGGATGGAGTGGGCTGCCCAGTGGGATCGATAGAACTAATTCGTATTGACGGTGAGCGCAGATGTCATAAAGCACTGTACGAGTAGAATTGACATGACATTCATCCGATTGCCCAATAATTGAAGATAATTCAACACTGCAGCCTTTAAACTGTGGAATACTGCATGATGTAGATTCCTAGTAGAAATTGACGCAAAATCAGTCAAAATATTTTGGGTTTTGAACATAGCGGCATACCGGGTCCGTCACCCGTCCCATCTCGGTCCTGCCACCACTCTACATGACAGTCATAGTCGCTATCGAATGACGCGCGTATTAGTTCAAAGCTCAGCACCTCCTCGGAAGCACACAAGAACTTGTGGTGCCAATGATAGACGTTCCCAACCACCATAGTGATGTCGTCGATCTTGAACAACCGTGCGGGCCGAGTGTCGTAGGAGAGTGTCTTCGTGTCCACAGGGAACGACGCGTCGATCCGATATAGAGATATAGATATAGAGTGTCCGGGATATGAGGTCGAGTTGGTTTGCTGAGAGGGGAGATCGACATGCAGCTCGCAGGTTTCCATTCCGTAATCGATAGCTCTAAATTGTACGATGGTCGATATCTAGCGACAGCGAGTTAGTTAGAGAACTTAAAATGGGCACGAGGACACTCACCGTATCAGTCACAAGGATCCTCCGCCACTCCGACGAGACACCGCCAGAGTGTCCCAGATATCTCCTGGGATCATCGTCGAACACTCGATTGCCGTGCGCGCTGTCAACTGGGGCCACGACGATGGGGAAGTTGTAAAACTGCAGAGGAGTCGGAGGCGACGGCCTCGCTACTCGATCGAGACCAATGAATTGCGATGGCCGACGGAGATGACGCATGGCGTCTCGCTTAATAGGCCATTCCGCAAGCGTACTCCTCGTCGCAGGGGCGAGGAAGAGCAGCAATGCATTCGTGACTGTGCACAAGACGCATACAACCACCAGCAGCGGGTTGACTCTCAACTGTTTGGGTGGCTTCGGAGAGATGTCAGAGCCATCGCTCTCGGTCTCGCAGGATTGGAGGGGGATGTACTCCTCAGGCTCGGACGAGCGACTCAGACTGAGCATAGAGAGGGATGGGCAATGTGCCTTGATGGCCGTTTCCGATAGGGGATGTCTGCAAATTCACTCGGGCGGAACATTTTCGGAAGTCTATCTACCTATGATAATAACGTCGTGAGTTACGTGAGGACACGGGTATCATAGACCTGCATCAAAGGTCCGACATGGACGCGGATATACTGACGATTGCATTCATGAACTGACGCAGTCAGAGTGGGAAAAGATGGTTGATCGAATGGGAGCCGTTCGCCATGGGCATTAAAGCTTGAGCGTTGAAGTCCAAAACGTTGCGAACCATGATCTGTGCCCGGGCCCTGTGCCTAGCGTTTAACGATAACACCCCATTCCTTATCATTCTTGCTTCATCAGACGTGAAATTCTCTGCCTGTCTCAACCTTGTCACTTGTTTGTCGGACGAAGACTCCAATAATTTCATGGCGCAGTCACCGTTCGGCTGGATTGTTCGCAGATTGAACGTTCATGCCTAAATCTAAACAATAGGACATGTCCTAGCAGCTGCGTCCAGGAAGCTCGTGGGCTTTTGATATCAAGCATCATAGCATGCTAGCTAGCAGTTAGCAGGGCGATGTGAGAACTAAGAAGGAATCACAGACGCTTGCTTTGCAGCGGCCACCAATGGTTGAACGGAAGATGCCGACGCTAGTAGGTCTCACCTTGTCCTTCGCCACAAAGCGGTCCTCTGGGGACGAATTGTACTTACTCTTTCAAGTAGGATGCTTGTGGCTTCCAGTATAACAGTGCCTGCTGCTGTCGGAAAATTTCCGCTTCTTCCGGGAGGGTATGATCACTGGAACAATGTACTGATCAGACGAACATCCTGAATTGCGTCAAAGTTCAAAGTCCTTGAGGCACATCGCCGTGTCTATTCCCTTGCCGTGAGGTTTAATTTTGACATGAAAACTGAAACAATCACGAAAGCGGTGTGGTCGAGCGTGGTCGAGCCGGCTCTCGACGTTCGTTCTGTCGGGTTGGCTGTCATAGATAGAAGCAGCGGCGTGATGCAGCACGTAACTACTGTCGCCGCCAGGTACCTTTGCCGAGGTGAGCTGACCACAACCTCTCTCCTGCCTGCATTCTATAATTATCACGCGCGACTCAGCTGTATGAGCGTCATAGAAAATATCGGAACGAGCGCTAGTCATTCATTTCCAAATACCCGCCTGTGGACCGGCATTATGAGTAATGTATATGCGCTGCACTGTATATTTTTGGTAAGATAAACACCATCCTTGATCAGCCAGAGAGACGATACTCCCACGAATCCGGATATCTCACGACCCCCCTCGCGCCAGAAGTACCATGGCATGTGGGCAAGCTTAGCGAGGCCCTGCTTCGTGCCCCGTTCCACGTCCGCCTGACGGCGTCCTGTCCTGCTCAACCGTAATGGAAGACTAACGGTTCGTACATTTCTCGGTGCCGCTGCGTCGGCAGTGTGATCCCGCACTGTCGCCGAGCAACGTGATGTCCCTACCCGCTCCATTTTCACGTTGCATCTGGACGCCGCAACGTGAACACCCCCCAAAGGTCCGATCATGTCAGCCGGTGCGGGGCGCGAATAAGGATATTCCGTTACGTTGACACTGGACTCATGATTTGCTTCTGACCGGTGCTTTTGCTCCGTTTCCGTTTCTCTCCTGTTTGCCCGTTAAACCCATACGACCGACCTGTGGGGCAGCGCCTGCCCTTCCATGACGAACAGCTCAAACCCCTGGGCACCCTACGAAGATGCCGCGACGATCCTCGCGGAAGAGACGTGGCTGCAGGGGGCGCTCCTGAGCAACATCGTGTACGGAGTCGAGCTCACGCTCTTCGCGATATGCTTCGCGCTCCTCGTCAAGCAGGTCAATCGCCTCGATTACGAGCGGCCCGTCGCCTTCCTTACGTTCATTACGGTTATCTTCATCCTCGGCACGTTCTTCATGGGCGCAAACGACAAGTTCACGCAGCTCGCGTTTGTGGAGAACCGGAACTATCCTGGAGGCCCGTCTAAGTATGAGAACGACATGTTTTGGATACCGGTCGATGAGCTGGGTAACGTGTCGTTTGTCATAGGGAATTGGCTTATGGATGGATTGTTGGTAAGTCGCGTTTGTGTGATGTACGATTGGCCTGATGCCAGTTTGCGCACAGGTCTGGCGGTGTATGGTCATACACTCAAGTCTTCATCGGCCTGTACTATATTCAATAATGTTTCTGCCCTGCCTCATGCTTCTTGCCTCTGTCGGTAAGCTTCGGTCCGCCACCGATTCGCCCTGTAAGCTCACAAACGCACGCAGCACTGGGAACGGTCTTCCTCGTGCAGACCTCCCGCTCTTCTCCATTTGGGGCGGTCAACTTCACCCTCGCATATTTCTGCATGACGCTCGCTCTGAACGTTGTCGTCACCATCTTCATCGTGATCCGGATCCTCGCCTTCCGCCAGCGCATCAAGAAGGTCCTCGGCGCGGATCACGTATCGGAATACGTCAACGTGGCTGCGATTCTGGTCGAATCGGCGTCGCTGTTCTCGGCTTTCATGATTCTGTTCATCGTCCCGACTGCGCTCAACTCGCCGGTCGCGCAGGCCTTCATTGGGGCAGTGGGTCAGATTCAGGTGAGTCTCGATCTCCCTGAAATGTCATAACCTTATCATAGTAGCTCATCCTGTTAACATACAGACTGTATCATCTTTCTTGATCGTCTTCCGCGTAGCTACAGGAAAGGGCTGGACAGAAGATACGAGCACGAAAGTCATGACAAATGCCAGCTCGGGAGGTATTCGTCTTCAGAAGATATCTAGCCTACGGTTTGCCTCGGAGGGGTCAACGATGGAGGTTCGCAACGCGTCCAAGGTCGCCGTCAATGTTACACAAGAACTCGTTCATGACGGCGACATGTCGGTCTGATGTTCCTCTAATTTGGTTTGTCAGTGTTGCAATATGGTCTAATGCATATCTTTGCGATATCCCGCACTGCCCGCTTTGTCGTACACCCAATACGACCGTTCGTTTTTCAATTGGTAGTTAATTCAAGTCTATCAGGATGATCTGCGGTTATTACTCTATAATGCATAGCGTCCATTTCCGGCCCGGGCCCGCTTATGCTCTTCATTATGAGATCGGACTCTGGCAGAGAACGGCGTGTCTGTCCCCACCCAATGCTGCACTTTTTGAGGTATTCAACTGTAGAATCCTTGTGCATGAGGTTTGTGGGACGTGATACATAAATTGGAGAACACATATCCGTCTGCGACTCAATCGGCATGAATTGAAAGTCGACCGATGCCTCATCACGATCGCGTGGGTCGTGACGTGGTGTTCCCTGGTCCACAAATGTCGTTTCATCATGCTTATCCAAGGTCGTTTGACTTCACAAAAGATTAAGTACTAGATTATTTTGCAAGCTGTAGATAATAGGAATTATAGTGCAGATTTAACAGGTCGCGTCGCGTCAGAATGGCTCACGTGATCGCGACATACAGGGGGGGGGACGACGTCACTCGTCGCGGGGCAGCCTCATGCGTGTCGCTCGCTGGCTTATAAGCAAGTCATTTTCATAATCCAGTCAATATATCCCCTGCAGTGAACCTCCACCCACGGACTCAGCTAACATGGACAGCACATGCGTTATACGCGAGGTAAGGCGACGCCGACCCGTCGTCAACTTATTTCTTCTCACGCGTTCGAGTGTCGCAGGTCGCGAAGGGTGTCTGGACGTTCTCCTGGTAAGTCATCATATCCATTAATGAGCGGAAGGGAGATCTCTGAGTTGTTATTTAGCCCGTTCGCGCGTTTCGGTTTGTTTCCAGTCGGGGGAAGGTCGACTGCTGTTCGGCTGCAGAACGGTGACGTATGGGTGCTCGCGTCGACCCCGCTCACTGAGGACACGAAAATGACGCTGAGGGAACTCGGTCCTGTGAAGTAAGTGCTTGATCTGACGAACCTCCAGCCTTGCTCATTTGGGCATCTTTTGCAGGTGGATCATCGGTGCAGATGCAGTGCACCACATGTTCCTCGGTGCGCAGCCTCAACTCTGTCTTTTTTCGGTATCTCATGAGTTTGAGATGCCCTGGCAGGGGAGTTCAAGAAAGAATGGCCGGATGCCAAGTTGATTGCTGTGAAGGAAGCCGCAGACTTGAAGGCCAAGGAGGGACTGAAGGTCGACGGAAGTGAGAACTCTCCCTTCAGTCACCAATGATTACCTGAGATACAAGCTGTCTCATATAGCTTGGGGTTCTGATCCTCCGGATACCAAATACGGATTCGAGGATGACGTGCGTCATACTACTTTGATTCGGGTTGCATGGCATGCTGAAAATGTCCCATAGATCAAGCACTGGTGAGTTGTTCTTCTGAATGGATGGGTCATCCAGCTCAGGATTATTGATTCCAGCTATTTCTCTGGTTTCAAGAACAAGGACGTCGCGTTCTTCCATCCTGCGTCAAAGACCATGATGGAAGCCGATCTGCTCTTCAACCTCCCTCCCACGGAGCAGGTACGTTCTTCCCTCTCTAAACTAAGCAGAAGCTTAAGCTGCTGAATGCGCTGTTCGTGCACAGTACTCTAAAACCGGGTCGTCCGGGAGGATCCCACTTATCGGCGGCCTACTTCACCCCTTCGCGTCGATGCACAAGCGCTTCGCCTGGACTCTAGGAGTGGACAAGGAGTATTTGTGTTCTATTTTCTGCATCCATAGATTTATTACTCATTTTGCGCTAGAGCCATGAAACGCGACGTGAAGACGGTTGCCGGCTGGGACTTCGAGCGCATCATTCCATGCCACGGCGTGAGCATTCCTACCGGACCATGAATATTCCTGAGGCTCAGTATTGATGCTATCTTTATCAGGATGTGATCGAGAAGGACGCCAAAGCGGCTTGGTGCGAGGCGTACAAATGGTATCTCGACTGATCGTGGTCTATTTTCGTTTGTGGTGTTGTTTCTTGAGTCATTGCCTTTACGTCGCTCCCTTGTAGGATATTGTCAGGGACATGCATGCGGGTTTGTACTATGTATCGTACCACCTTAGGACTGTATATGTGATTCTTGAAACTTGTAAGCGTCGTCCGGCCACCAGTAAGATGCACGTCGCGTCGGACATTGGAGCCAGGGAAAGACTGGATAATGAGAAAAAGCGGGACTCGCGAGCGCCGCGCCGCGTGACTGTTTAGTAGGTCGCTATATGCGTACTGTAATCATGCCGCCACTTCCTTACTACTCATATGAACTCATATGAATGGTCTCAGGCCCGGGCAGGTTCAGAGCCGCGTCACGCAATATCCGATCTGCTCGACAGGCTGGTCAGAATTATCAAAAACTGATGTGATTCTAGGATTGCGCATCGACAAGATAACAACAAATACCGAGGCATTAAGACAATTTCTTGATAGACAGACCGCTGAGTCCTGGTATAGTATGCAGCTGCTGGTAGTGTGATGCTGAAGCAAGTGTAGTTGAGCATTACTCTTCTGAAGCGGTACCCAAGTGCCCATTCGATGTTGCAAAAACGGGCGCTCGAAGCGGAATGCGCCACAGGTTCGGGCGCAAACAGTAGGGTCCTCCTTCCCAGTTATCAATAAGACCATTCAATCTGAGTAAATCACAGCTTCTGGTTAACATTTCCAAATTGCAGCAAACAGGTACAATCGCACTCGGCGTTCCTTACAACTCCAACTTCAGGAAGTCCGACAGGACCTGCATGTACCGCTCCCTCTCCTCGAAGCTAGCCAGGTGCGAGCTGTTCGCAAACTGCACCCACTTCACCTTCGGGATGTGTTGGAACAGAGGGGCAACACAGAGGTCTTGAGCCTCGTCGAACGCGCCGTTTATGACCAAGGTCGGCTGCTTGATCGTGTGCAGCTTGTCGATGATGGACCAGTTCTTGATCGTACCGGTGATGTAGAATTCGGATGGGCCATTCCTATGAACAAGTCATGTCAATAATTGCACCTGAAGAGCATAAGTGCTCTTACATGATAGAGTAGACGGTCGGATCTTGGCTTTGCGAAATGAATGCGTTGGCCAGATCCTCGGGGGGCGGATGGATCCGGCAAACGTGCTTAGCTAAGAAGACTTCAGCTGCCTTCTGGTACTCGGGGGAGTCGGTCGTTCCTGCCGCCTCGTGCTTTTCGATTGACTCCCTCACATTCTCCGGCAATCCTTGGAGCAGCGAGCGCGTGCCCTTCTGCCACAATTCCATCGAAGAAGGCGTGCTAAAGAGGATGAGGCGCTTAAGGCCTGCAGGCTGGCGCGCACAGATGAACGAGGCGGCGAGCATGCCGCCCCAGGAGTGCCCCACGACATCGTAGCTGTCCTGTATGCCGAGCTTCGCGACGAGGTTCTCGAGTTCATCCATGAACAGCTCGAAGGTCCAGAACTCCTTGCCCTTGTGGCGCAGGTGGGTAGAGTTGCCGCAGCCGAGCTGATCGTAGAAGATGACAGGGATGCCGTTCAACTTGTACAAGTCGACGTGGGACAGCATGTAGGTATGAGGAATGCCAGGTCCGCCGTGAAGGGTGATCACAGGGCGCACACCCGACTTGAGGTCTCCGTAGACCTGGTACCAGGTCTGAAAGGTTTCCTCGCCAACGACGAAGTCGACTGTGCCAGTAATGGTAGCCATGGTGAAGGGATGCGTGCTGAGAGGACGATGGGTTGTGCGGATTGGGTGGAGGATGGGTGTACTTGGGTGTAGGCTTAGTATTGGCTGCAATTGTGTGATGTAGGCGCGCATCCCGATGATCCATGATCAGGCAAGAAGTGGGAAAACTTGTGAGAGGTTGGCCGTTATGGATCATCATGACTCATGATGCAGAATGGACGCCATACGGTATTGGTGCCGTGCTTGTTCTGTCATCACCGTAGATAAGAGAACACAGTGGTCGTGCTACCCGTAGGCGAATTGTTGACTGCGGACGGATGATCTATCAGAATATAAGTACAAACGCATATGTCATCTGCAACCGATGGCCGTGAAGTATAGTCATGAGCTGCATACGCGCCATATGCTCATAAACATGCACTTACAACAATGCCAGCGCTCGGGAAGACAGCATGTAAGCCGAAGTTATGAGTTTCGGCGATGCACCACGAGAACAGATTTCGAGTCAACGCTGATATATACGGGCGCTGGGCGCTGGGTCCATTGATGGATGGAGGGGCCGTGAACACGAGACTGTCGGCCGGCTCTTCAGATTGTGCGGCTACCATACCATCAATAAATTCTGATGCAAATTTGAAATAGGCAGCCGATAACGATCGTTTGCACCAAGCTTCGCCAGATTCCTTGAACAGCGCTCGGCACTCAACGTCAACGTTTCAACGCTCAGCCTGTGCATCGCGTCCTTGCGGAAGTGGACATCCACTGCACATCAGAAATAGATGCATCGTTGAGGTCCTCTATCGAATCGATGCAAGTTGACGGCGTTCGCAACTATCAAATTGAGAGGATCCACGTATTCTTCCTCAGTCTAGCAAAACGCGACCGCGAGGCCAATAGCTCGGTGCAGTGACTTTTCGGCGAGATAGCAGCGTTAAGCATCAACATCATTTGCTTGGGTGACGCCGTCAGCGCACAAGTGCATTCCTAACGTAGTCATGTCGTAATTGGCGACGCACAATCAGATTTGACAGACAAGGAGCAGACCTTTGGTGCTGAAGCCGCAGAGGAATTCGCACGCTGGCAGGACGTATGAGCGACGCCGTAAGCAGTGTCAAGCAATCGTGGAGTACCGATGCTCTGACGTGAGAAGTCCATAGGTTCCTTTCAACGATGGCTGGAATTGTGCTCGAGTGGTTCCCTCGAATTGAAGGGATGCATAGCATTGGCAACGTGCGATACTCTCCAAAGACTGCCTGCTCGGAAAACCGTGGGAGTCCGAACGTTCCTACTTGATATGCATCACATGAGCCTCAAGTCGCGACGCTAGAAGCTAAGAAGATAGGTCAGGACATCGACCGTGCCTTACGTGTACTTCGGTCACCCGAGACTAGAACCACCCATGTGAAGCACAGTGCGTCTGATCAAATCTTCCGCGGAGTCTTTAGAACTGGTATTCGTCGCACGTACCGTTGATGAAATTATAATGAGCACTACGTTGATGCTCATGAGAAGAGCAAGCCAGACGTACTATTGCAAACATTCCAATTAGAACGCGATTCCAGCACACATCAGGAAAACTCAGATCGACTTGTGGCTCGAGAACCTCCTTTTTGACTTGTTCTTGCTGGTAATGGCTTGTACAAGCCAATAAGTGTACAATAAGAAGCCTCCAAACTAGAAAAAGATTCGAAACAAGAAGGTCCTGAGACTTTCTCGAACTTACTGTCTTTTTTGGTGACGGCAAGCGGATAAAAGTGTTTCAAGCCGGATTTGAGTTTCCCTGATACCAGGAGCTCTGAAGAAGGGCTCTAGTATAGACCCGACTCATTTCCTGAATAGACTAGTGAAGGGAAATGGACTACATGCGAGCTCGGAAAGACGCACCATTCTTCAAGAGTAACTGCTGGCTCTCATGCAAGCACCATTCGAGTCTCCTTGAGGAAGCCGGCTGCAACTCGACACCTACCGGCATATATTTCCCAAGATCTGAATTCAGAGTGTATAAATGCAACCTTATACGAAAACAGTACAGAAAAGTCGAAAGGGGCTGGCAGTAAAAGAATACAAAAAGATCCTGCATCGCCCGAAGCGCAGGTCAGGCCGTTCACATTCGGGAGGACTCGTTTCAGCAAGGTGAAATAACAAGGCGTAAGAAAATTCACCGTTCATGACGGTTCGCATTGCTATAAACTACAAACGAGAGCGCTCAGCGTGCGAATCCCCACGTGACTTTAAGGGCCACAGTGCTCTCAGCGTGCTATCTAGACTTGGTTGAAGAGGCGCCGGGGCGCCGGTTCCAAATAACAAGGAAAGCCATGAATTACGTTTACAATACACCGTCGAACGTCGATGTTAACTCGTCTGCTGATCCAGCGAATACTACCGGTCCCTTCGCTCTAACCGCACACGCGTCACCACACGGTGAATCACTCATGCGCCATGAGACCGACAACGATTCGGATGAGTGGATGCCTACGTTATCGAATGTGATATTCAAGCAGCCGCCATCGAAAAAGAAACGTTGCCGCTTGGGGCAGCTCCAGCAACGACAACATGGCTGGTTTTCATCGTAGAAGGTGAATCCTCGTTCGACATATTTGGCTTTTGCTGCGAGCTGGGTGCCTTCGATAGTGGGAGAGCAGAACGCGCGGTGTTGCTGAACGTGAGTCGGATATGCGGAGATGATTTCGTCTGCGGTGAGGATGTTCATGACGATAGTGGACCAGAAAAAGCATATAGGATACAACGCGGATTCGTTGCGGCTACGCATGAGGTCGATATTGGCGTGCGGTCCTCTGATTTTCGCCATACGATCAATACCCTGGTTGAGCCACGGATAAGGGCTCTCGTAGGTCTCCTCTCCTGTGCCGTCAATGACGGTTTCGAGTACATTGCCGTTCAATGTGCACAGGTAGTGGAGGACACGCTCCCACTGACTATGTCGTACGTACAGATCATAGTCATTCGGTTTCCATGCGGCGTCGGTGTCTAGTATGCGAAGCGCAACGGACCCGGATATCACGGTGCCGGTTTCACGTTGCATGTCACGGAAGTCGTCAACATCCGAGGTAATCGGCTGTAGGAGACTGCGAACACGTTGCAGCAACTCGAACTGGACCTGCTGTTTCTCCACGGTGCCGACAGCTCGCCAGGACAAGAGTTGAGAAATGTCCATGCATTGCATCATGTGCAAACGGACGTCAGCGGGGATTCTGGTTGTGGATGAACATTATGACAGATATGGTGGCGCAGGAGGCTTACCGCTGGAATGGGAGGTCAGGCATATCGTATGAAACGGGTTGAATAGGTGAGAGTTGAACACGCAGGGTCGGAGTGTGTGTTGACGTTGGGATTCGGGCAAGAAGCTGGAGAGGGAGTTATGAACCATGCAATGTATCAGTGGAGAAGGGGGGTTCGGTAAGAGAAGAGTTCGAGTTAGTCTGTTGAAGATTAGCCTGTAGAGATACAGGGGCGAGAATGGAAGGAGTATTTGAGAGAGTCTGGGGTGAAGGGCAAAGGACCCGTAAGGGGGGAAGGGGGAGGGGGTGCGTTCTAGGGGTCGGTCACGATTTGGACAGGCATCGCAGATGGTTGATAAAAGCTTACAGGGGTAACTGTGATTGTCCATCCCTGCAGTGCACTGGCGCGAACACCGTGGTGGAAGATCCATCGAGGAGGCTGCAGAAGGAAATGGCACGTACTCGGTCCATGGGTCTGTTTGGAATGCGACAGACAATTCAATTCTATGTATGTTCCGCTCGCCGCATGTGCAAACTGACTTACAGAAAATGTGTAACAGCGACGTGAAGTGCGTGGGTACGCATTCAAGCGAGACAGTGCTGCGAAGACGTCAATGCTTCAAGTAGATCATTGTGTCGTGAGGGGGAGGATAGAAGGTCGACGGGTGGCTTCTATTGATATCGGTCGTGCGTCAGAGGATCTTACCAGCGGTAGGCAGTCGGTTGTTAGGGAGGCGAGGGTGAAGGTGCGAGTCAGCGGTGGAAGTGGCCGATGGGTGGAATTCGTGGTTCAATTCACCCTCGACGAGCAGTTGCCGGTGAATGCCGCAGTGGCAGCGCTGACGAACATCGACTGGCATGGAGAACTGTTGATATACAGGTGTGGTCGGAATCTCAACCGCTTGGTACATATGCACGGAAGCGATGCACGTCTTGCATGCCGAGCGGCCACGAGGTGAGTAGTGGGATGAGATGTTGATCGCACGCGCTTACATGTTTGCTCTAGGGTTGTCGTATATTACAGTCGGGGAGAGTGATACGGGGAGAACGACGGTGAAGGGAGTCTGGGTATGGACCGTGTACTCGTGTATTGGCGAAATTGGATTCCAGTGGTTGTTGTATTGAGTGGAGGCGATGTGGGTGTATGAGTGCAGCGGTACACTTCGTGGCTGGGTGAAACCGAGGAGTGTTTGATCAGTGAAATTGGAGCATGTCATTGTCCACCAAAGATATGGTAGTGTACAGGGAAGAGTAATAGGTACAATGGTGCGACGGAAGCGTTCGGAGAAAAAAGTCATTGTTCATCAGAAAACGGTGCTGTATAAGACACAATAGCATGTGGTGAGTTCACAGCGACGGTGTGAAGTCATCGATGGGATCCGGAAGAGTGTCCTCGGGGTCGGGGCCAACCTTCAGTAGGTAGATGTTACGGAAATCGAAAGCAGCCCTCCAGCGATGCCACGACCCGTTGTACAGTGTTTTACCTTCTGCGTTAATCCTCCATCGTGTGACGGTGCATTCGAGCATGACGACGTCATTGATCCCTATTCCTTCGACGGTTAGTCAGTAGTCATCTTCTTTTGGGGGCAGTGTGCGCTTAGCGTCCCACACGTTCTTGAACAGAGAGGTCTGATGTACGTTAGCGACATGTGCAGGGTATACCCCTGTAAACATACCGTCCAGTCACCCTCGCGTTTGCCTTTCCTGGACTGTCTTACACCCGTGGTGATGGTCGTAGGCGGAGGGCTGTCATCTGAGCAAAGATTATGGTTTCGGTTCATGTTAGTGTAACTAATCCACACCTTCGCGCCATTCAGAGATGCGACGGATGAGGCTGTTCGCAGCGTGGAGATCAATGCTGCGCAAAGGGTTTACGGTCATCGTCGCTTGCTTCTTAGGTTCACGCGTGAAAAGAAAGGATGAGTTGACGATCTCTCCGACGATGTAGACGACAACGGGCTCGTTGTTGATACACAGGGTTGGCTCGTTCATGCCAGCGCCCCAAGTCGAGGATGCAGGCAGTTTGCGTATACCGTATATGTTGTGTGCAATACTGACATAGTCACCAAGATTTGATATGCGCCTGCAAACACACGTCAGTCCATACGTTGCTGCAACTCAGAAGAGAAACTGACTTGGCAAACTTCTGTGTGTAAGTGAACCCTGCGATACTGATAACCGAAGTATCCGTTTCTGACTCATCGTCAGTGGTGGAGACTGACGACGACCTGAAAGACAGTTAGTGCAGTGATAACGGAGATGAAAGAGAGGAGCTGCTACTGTGTATCATCGACGTTGTTGTCGTTCAACGTGGAATCGACGGCGGCAGAAGTCAGGATGGGATTGGGAGGATGAACAGCATCAATACGTTCAATGGCTTCGGTGGATGTCTGTGTGGTGGTATGTCCACGGACGGGTTGTTTACTGATAGCGTTGGAGGTGGTGCCAGTGGTAGGCAAATTCGACACTGGAGTGTCGGTCGCATGCGAGGATTTGTCTTCAACCGATTGGTTGGACGCTCTAGTAGTACTGTAACGGATAATATTGGGAGGTAATGTGAGGAGAAACGACGATATATACATACCGTTTAGCAGGGGAAGCCATTTCAGCAGCGTCTTCGGGGATGGGGTGTTTGGGAGCTGGCATGATGGGATGAGATACGCGTCTGAGTAGGAGACGGGTGCTGAGAGATTTATGGACAGGAGACGATAGGAGAAACTCTACATTAATATTTGTCATGCAATTCGTGCGGAGGCATTAGGACCATACAATGTACAGTCGATAACGGCACCGTCCACGTCATGATGGAATGCTTTGCAGAGACGGATGAGCCGATGAGATACGGAGTGGTGGAGAGTGACAGGGTATATGGTGGACAAGCGGACCGTGGCTGGAAAGGAGCTGTTTACGTTGTCATGTGAACCGAGAGATTGTCGGAGAGGGAGGCGCGTGTTGGTACCTAGGGGCGGTAGTGAAGCATAAAAGGCTTAATGTTTAGTGCTAATACGCAGATGATGAGTGCCGAGCAAGACAAGAGAGGAGTACACATGCACCAAAACATGCACGGGGTGGCATGTCCGTGATGTAGATGGACAGATCCGTGCAGTGGAAAACGGGGGTGAAAACTTGACAGGGGGAGGAGCTGTGTTCGCATCAACTTCCATTGGCTATGTACAATTTGTCTGGGCATGTGTGATAGGAGGTAGATGGCAGAAGTCGAGTATGTGACTATTCGTCTGTGGAAAAGGTGATGTTGAGGTAGGGAGGACGTTCGAAGAGCAAATGCACTACAGATTGCAGACCACGTGAAGTTCATGCGCTCGGTTACAGTTGCGACGAATTAGCAGAGCGATGGGTTTGCACAGTATGTAGAAGCGATGATCGGGCATACAATGAACAGGTGACAGCAGGCATTGACAGGAGCTGGGCTATGGAGAGTTCATTCAGGAGAATGTTCACCACAGTTCACGCACTATGGTCAAGGAAGAACATAACAGCAGTAAACTATGAACAGAATTGACAGTCAAAGTCAGGTAGTAATACATCAAACGACGCACAACACAAGCAATACTAGGTCCGGCGGGCACAATAAGATGGTGAAACAGTCCATATGCTGTACATGTAAACGATGTCGGAGTGAAGATGGGGGAAAGTTCGTAACTGCAGTACAAGTCCGCACACGATTATGACAACGGAGAAGCGAGCGATGGAGGAATGTCGGGCAGAGAGTAAATTTACTCATCAGTGTCCGCCATGGAAGTGTCGGCAGCAACGATGAGGCCATTGTCACGTCGATACTTGGTTCGAAGAGGGATTTCGATGGCGCCGAGGGCGACGGTCTAAGTGGACATGACGTCAACACCAATGAACATGGAAGACTGACATATAGACCTTCAGCTCTGCGGCACTTAATAAACGTACAAGGTGCTCTAGCACGAGGTGAACCGAAACGATCGACGTTCTGCCAGAACGTTGAACGGATGCCTCCATGGTGAAGCCTACGTCGACGAAATCGCCGGGACGGACCGCAATGGGAGGACACTGCAACAGTGTCCCCTGAGAGAGAACTTGACGTGCAGCGGTGAGTTTGTCGCAAACGACCCACTGTCTTGAGATCTTCCGGGCCTGGCCCTGAGGATCATCCGAGGAACGGAGTATGATGGGAGGGGTGTGGAGCGTCGGGTGAACCTTTGAAGGAGATGAGAGTTGGCAGCAAAGCGAGGAGATTGAAAGAACACGTACACGTGTGAACACCCGCCTCTTCAACGTCAACTCTTCCTGGTCATTTGCGAGTGGACTGGGCTTTAGATCAGAATTGAGCACACAGGCGATGTATTCCTCCACGGTCGCAAGATTTTCGATCTGTGCGGTGAAAGGAGTGTGGTGGCCACCAGATGTCAATGTGACGGACTGCATTGCGCGGACAGAATTGCGTGGTTCTCTAAAAATGAACGCGATCAGCAGCGAATGCGGTAAAGCACTTTGTTAACGTACCCGGTCCAATTGTCGAGTGTGGCAAGAATCGCACTCTTAACAATGCCCTGCACACGGAAAGATACTACAGTGACATCGTCGTCATTATCGGGCACGGGTGAGTGGACTAGAACAAAGCGACGATCCCCAGTGCGACGAGAATCTCTAACAGGTATGACAGTTGCCCAGTCGCACAGCCCATCAATACTGGTAGGGACTATACGAGACTGAGGGAGGGTGTCGATGGTGTCGACGTCGTGAATCGGACGTCCAATGTAGTGAGGCCACATATCACGAGCAAGGCCGTTAGATGCTGAGGATTGAATTTCGTTAGATGATGGACGGTCCATAGCACACGTTCACGTACCTGTGAAGAAAGACATCGTGCTGAGGGCTGTAGACAACTGAAAGAGACGCAGGAAGGATAGGGACCAACGTGAGCTGTTATATATCCAGCAACACCCACGTGAATTGCTGAAACATTTAGGAGTGGTATACAGTTCAGGGGCGCAACGGTTGAAAGATGTTAAGCAAACTGTCGGGAGGTCGTGTTCTCGGGCGCTAACAAGATATAGGGGAGCACGGCGTAAATGAGCGTGCCTGATGCAACAGACCGCGTTAGCGTGGTCACGCGAACAGCAGCGGTCACAAACAGGATGAAACGCGTACGAGAAAAGGTAGACGTTACATGTAGCTACATTCCAAAACCAGGTTAAAGCAGAGAAAACAGCAGTGACCAATGACGGAAACCACAATCACAGGCGAGAGGGAACAGAACATACCAATGATGATGACAACACTCACTGCATCGCTTCTGCATTCAGTTCACTGTCACAGGAGAGGAAATCGCACGCACGGGGGAATGGCGTACAACGCAATTGTCGCCTCCCTTCCATACGCGTGTAGCACATCGAAGTCATCATTCTCGCTTGTTTCCAATGTGCAAGCTCTACCGGTGAGGGCCCCATCGTGATACCACACCGAATTGTCTTGTGCAAAGTACCTGGAGGTGAAATGCCTGCCTCCAGCATACACAATACCGACTAGATTATATACCACATCTCCAGCGACAGTAGACAGAGTACAGGTTCGTTGCAGCACAATATTCGGTTGACCGACGGACCGTTGAGGCTGGATTTCGAGGGCCACAAGGGGGGGATGGCGTTGAATGATAACTGACGTGGATGTACGACGATGACAAGAGCGACACAGGGGGCCGTTCGCATTGTACAGCAATAGCCGCAGACAGTCGGTTGTCGTTTGAGTGTCAGGTCTTGAGTCAAGGTGATCCCAGTGACTTGGGTAGATGGAAAATGCTGCACAGGACAGATTTTCACGCACAGAGGGAGAAGTAGGGCTGCAAGTAGAACATGTACTGGAACTGTAGCCAAACGCAGCATGCGATGTGAGCAACGTCGACACCACATCAAGCACCGCGCATTCTTGAGCGCCTGAGCGTGGAAATCGTTCCGGATGCTGGGCAGATACAGTATCACAGAACCTGTTGCGGACGACTTCCAGGAGATGGCAATCCGATATACATTGTATGAAACTGGATGCGATATCCTGTAGTGATGGGTAGAATGCAGAGAAGTGACTGAAATGATCGACCCCGATGTCACGGAATACATTCCACAGAATGGAGAGCATCGCATCGTACGCACAGCTCCAATTCTGCTCATCCCACTTAAACCCAGTGGCGACATATGATGATGCTGCGTTAGCTGAACATCCAACAGAAGGTAATGTTGAGTTCGGACGACCGCGTTTCGAAGCTGAAGAAAGTGCATCGTCGCCTTCAGTACGCCGTTTATTTCCATGTGTTGAAGCCGGACCGGCTGTGGTGAGTACAGTTCCCGTTGACTTGCGACGACGAGCTGATGTCGGTTGGGCGCAGTGTTCCTTTTCGATAAGACGCCAAGAGGCAGGTTCCAAGGGAGGCATCAACGAACCCACAGGGCTGTTGTGCCAATCGAGAGCTGCTGGTACGGTAGGTGGAACATATCGAAGCCCGAATGTAGATTGGAACGAGCGAACCAAAGACGATCTGGTGCATCCGACAACAGATGTTGGTAGCTCATTTCGTAGTCGCAACTGTCCGATTTCATCTAGAATCTCCAGCTCACGGAATTCACGACGCAAGTCACCATTAATACCTCCTGTCAATTTGGAAGTATCAAAACCGTCAAGAATTAACATTCCAGACAATGAAGCACTGCGTGACAGACAGGTATACAAAGATTGATGTCCTCTGCAATATTTCAGGTGACACACGTTAAATGGGCGAGTGCGTCCTTGGGAAGCGAAGTCAGTCATTGCGAAGTTCGGCAGCACATTGATCTGGTAGCGGTCAATATATACACATGTGTCATTCGGTAGAACACATTTCACTCGTGTCTTTGACCGAGTCAATGCAATTACATTGGCTGGGAGCCCTTCGATCTGAACGGCCTGGGGGGGTGATTTCAATCGAACGAAGAGAGTGTCTAAAATGTCATGTCCATCACCATCTCGATGAGAGTCCCAGCTATACACATACCCTTCAGCACCATTCGTAGCACATAGTTCAGTGGCTTCATTGCTTTTCAGCATTACAGGCATGCCGGGACATAATGACAGAATACCCGCTCTATGACCAGTGAGATTAGGAGGTAGAGACCAGAGGACGTCTTGCAGTTCACTGTGAATCTTGTCAGAACGTCGTGCAGGATCACAGATCGACCGATGTTTGCGTTGTGCATCTCGTACTGAATCAGATGATGAAGCAGAGGACCACTGATCAATGGAGTAAAAATTGGTGAGAGCCAAATTGTTGTCCAATGCGAAGCGATGAGTACATATCTCATTAATAGTGTCGCGGTGTGCGTTAAGACCTGTAATGATTGATACATTGCGGAAGTTAGCGCTGGCGAACACGTCGCTCAAGGAAGAATCACCTGCAGTGTAAATCCGTGTACGCAACAGAGCGATGTCATCCGGAGTGCATGACTTAAATCTACAATTGTTCAACGCGTGACGGAATCGATTTTGAGCATCGTCCAATCCCGTCTGGCGCATATTTATTCGTAAGATAACAACGGTGGTAAACGTATGCCATAAGGCCTTACCTATAGCAGCCTGCTGGGAGCGCAACGTGTTGGCCGAGGACCACGCTCCAACACTGTTTGAGTACAAAGACGCGGAGTTCTTGCCAGCCGGTGGTAGTTGACCAAAATCACCGGCAAGTATAACATGCAAACCGCCAAATGATTGATCGGCACTGCCCAATGCCTTTGACATCTGAGCGCTAATTCGATAAAGTTCAATACAAGATATCATGGATACTTCATCGATAACAATGATATCGACCCCGTTCAGACGTTCGCGGACCTTAGACAAAGCGGTTGAAGTACAGTTGCCACCATGGTCTGAATTGTGAGAGAAACCTAACACAGAATGATATGTTGAGCCAAAGATCAACGATGCAGCAGAACCCGTCCATCAGGAAAACTCAAATCGACTTGTGGCTCGAGAACCTCCTTTTTTGACTTGTTCTCGCTGGTTTTGGCTTGTACAATCCAATAAGCACACAATAAGAAGCTTGCAATCCGGAGAAAAGTCCAAAACAAGGAGGTCCTGAGACTTTCTCGGACTTACTGTCTTATTTGGTGATGGCAAGCGGATAAAAGGACGATAAGCCAGATTTGAGTTTTCCTGATGTCGGAGCCATCAACAAAAATCGTCCCGCCTCTCCACGACGTATAAGGAAAGTGCAAATGGCATGTATACACAGTGATTTGCCTGTACCGCCAGTTCCTCCAAGATATAGCTTAAGTTGATCTTTGTCATGGTGATGAAGATGACGAGCAGTGATACAAAACACCCGTGCTTGCTGTTCGTTGAGATTAAACGTCTGCAAAATGTCCTTCATCAAAGCGATTATGACATCATGGATAGAGATGGGAATAGCATCTACGTCAGCAAATGCAAAAAGGTTAGAGTGTAATGTAAGCACCTCGACGACGTTTGCACAAAACCTATCGAAGTTGACGACATCGACGGAGTCGGACTGTCGATCGACGCGCACTGACGTCATCCGACGAACGACAACCGCTTCTCTAGCAGAAGCCATGATAGCCTTCCATGAACCCATAGGCTTCGAAGCAATCACTACATCTATAGGAATTGTATCAGGGCACAAAGTCATAACTGAGCTGTCCGCATGTAGTTTATGCAGCAGAGTGCGCATCTCAGCCATTAGAGCCTCGTTACGGGAAGTGAACTCACCATGAGAAGCCAGCCGATCGTGAAGCATATCGAGCAAGAGCTCTTGTTGGGCATCTAAAACTGCGTTCGCATCATCGCTATCCTGGTCTACATGATCCAACGAACTGGGGTCAAGAAATGCAAGAGTTGATGCCAAACCTTCGTTAGCGCGCCGTTGCGCTGCAAAATCGTCCCGGGCATCTCGGCATTCATACAAAACGTTCATGTTGGCCATGACACGAACATGGTCTGTGCTGAACACGGTTTGGTTGAAGACCGACTCCCAGTTTTGCTCGACGGTCTTCAGATCGGATCCGGTATGCCAACCACCTGGGTTGAAAAACGTTAGCATCGATTGACAATAACTCTCTCGATCACCTTTGTCGTGTCGAGGCAACGGCTTCCCAAGAAAATGTAAAACATACTGCTTCGCGCGATCCACATCCACGACGACGTGGGTATGGCGAAGAGGATGTCCAGGCAAGAATGAATGATAAACTGTGGATCGACCATTACCGTGCACACGTTCGTATGCACTATCATCTCCAACTGCATCTCCATCGTCGCCATCATCGGGTGTGTCATCTATAGTCGTAGCAGAACGAGAGCGTCGATGCTTCACAACGTCAGTTTGAATGAGATAGTCATATAGACTGTAATGTTCATAGCGTACAGGTCGATAAACGTAATCATTGATTTTGTTCAGAGGCACAAGCTCGCTACCAGATCGTCCAATAACGACACGTTCATTCGCATCGGGAGCACGGTCGACAACGACGTCGTTAGCAGAGGCTGGCGTGACCGTCATGGAACCAGAACATGTACTCTCAATGTATTTGACATAAGCAGTCCAATAAAATTTTTTGAATGAGATATTAGTGTAATGATCCGGAAAGCCAAGCAAGTACGAACATACCATGGGGGCCCCGATCTCCATTTTTGCAGATAGCGCATTCACCGCTTTAGTAATAACTAATCGCGCACGATCCTCGGCTGTACATTTATCCTTCAATGCCTCGCTGTTATTGTCTAATACGGTACGCACCGTGTCAAAAATCGCATGCGTCTTCAAAGGAGATTTCGTGATATAATCCGTGATGTATGCGATGACGGCACGAACTGTCGTCCCCGATAAAAGAGATGTAACATCAGTATTACATCGCAGAGCCGCGGACACGATAGGATTGAACGTATTAATCCACGGTTCCGATTTCTTAAAGAAGATCGCGCCCGTTTCTTCATCAACTTCCGTGTCCGAACGAAGATCGCGAGGAAAGCGAGCACGACAGGATGCATCGTTGGTGAGCCGACAACCCTTGGAATGTGCGGTCTGCAATCGACAACGATGGCGGTTAGACTCGTATACCACGTCGTCAGCATCGCGCAACACATTACGATAAACTTCATCTTCCTCTTCACGCGTACAAACGTTACGAGGCCGCACAGGCAACGTTGTGGAGGGTAGACGCTGACGACAGTTCTGCTCATCAGATTCGATTCCGCGCGCGTCCAATCGAGCCTTAATATCGTCCGATCGACCAGTGGAGAAATCACCCTGTACGCAGCTATCCAACCAATGTAATATAGCCTGTCGAAACGTAAGGTCGCCTTGAACACGCGACCTAATCTGCAAAGGACTAAGTGAGTGAAGGATCCACAACAACATGTGCATATGCAATGTCTGACGTCCCTGTGATTCAACGGTACCGTAGTATGCGGATATACGTCCGAAGAGACCTTCGGTATCTGCTCCAACACGCAAAATAATTGTTACGAATGCATTTACTACAAAGTGAAAGAAGCGAGCGCAGGCGACAGGGTTATCAGCAATCAAGCGTAGTCGCTCAGCATAAGACGGATATTCACCGTGTGAATCGAACAAATCGATAGACTGACCACAATAGTAAAGGCACAGTGGGTGGTTGATGTCCACGGGAGAAAATGTCACAAAAAAGAGAGGGACATTAAGAGCGACGATAACGCTTTGGATCTCGCTGCGTTGTTGCTTTCGTTTAGCGGACGAACCGTCGACATGCCCTGCAACATAGTCAAGAATCGATATTAGCTCAAAACAATGTCGCTCGTCCTCATTCTCCGCCCGAAGGACTTCCCCATTCTTTCCACGATCGACAAGTCCCTGGAGAACATCGGGCTTCACAGACGAAACCAAGTCGGCAACATGGCGAAAGTTGTTACGCTCAGTCAACAAGTAGCCTCCACGGGTCGACTCTCGGATCTGCTGGTGATTAAACACAATAAACGGGAAGTAGTAGTCCGTCTGAAAACGTCGATCAGCGTAGTAAAGCAACTGGCGGATATGAGCAGCTCGACCGATGACTGTCTTCACCAGAGGATTTTCAGGTGCCCCTAGCCCGTATGGAAATAGCCACGGAAACATACTCGGCAACAGAGTACTGTTGTGATATATACTCTCCGGCTTATCACTGTGACCGTAACCCAACACAGCACCCCCGTCATGAAAATACTGCAGAGCCGTCGCGATGCGAGTTTTGTACGACATAGTAGCAATGTCAGCGGCTGATAAACCACAGACGACGAACGGACACGGTCCGTCAACCGTTCCTCGTTCCTCATCAACTTCGTGCACAGACATCGACTCGGCAGGGGTAGTTCCATCTGACAAGCGTCTTAGAACGGTGACTGGCGGCTCGTTCTCGGGATATGTAGCAAGGTTTGCACGAGAGATGAACACCCCAGCATAATCGCAGTGGTTAAGAACAAGCCAATTCAGCGCGGCAAGAACGACTGCGTGGCGTACCAGCAACGGAGTCCGCTTAAAGTCCTCTTCAGTAGGACGACAAGGACCGGTGAATAGAATAGCGAGAACGTCGTCCAGCTCATCTCGGGGAGGAGGCAGCACGCTGTAGACCTTTTCCAACGGTTGCGCGAATGCGATCGTGTTCGCGATCATCTTCCGTTGACCCTTGTTAACCTTCACAACGAATGAGTTATGCCTCACTTTAGCAACCAACATCTGCTCCACAAACGTGAGTTCACGCAGAACTGAAGGAATGTCTCCGACCCACAGCCCATTAGCGAGCGCCTCCTTCGGTAAACCGCGTCGCATGTCCAGTGCCGTACGACACGACTCGCACACATCGACGAACGTTACACCGCCCACGACATGAACAGCAGGAGCGTACAACACAGGACCGACCACAGGCTCAATAGCGTCATCAATGGAACGACGCTCAATGCGGGTCACGAACTCACCCGCGCGATGCAAAGCAGAAACATCCACAGTATCCAACGGAACTGTACTGATGTCTTTATCAAGCGTCAACCGTGCACATACAGCGCACGGCTTCTCACATATAGCCGGAACGTCAACGGTATCATGCCAATCGCGCAAAATCGTCAACTTATCGTTTACGCTCAACGGACAGGGGGGAAAGGTGACCGGATCGGCCTCCGTTACTTGCGGACGCGAAGGCGACCCAAACGACCCACTGCTCGACAACGACGTTAACGCGGGAATGTCAATGCGAAACGACGGAAAAACCCTTGCACAAAGCCAACAACGATGAGAAATCAGCTCGCTGGCGATACTATCTAACGTCCATTGACCACCAGGAGCAATAAGTCCATGTGCACTTGCAACCGAAACAAGGGAAGCGAAATCGAGCCTGCACACGAGATCATTAATCGGCATGTCAACTAACACGCAGTCCGATTCCATGCGCGGAACACTTAAATCGCAACGAACAACACCAGCAAATGAATACCTCGTCCGCGCTGTTCGGCAAAGCTGCCCACTTACTACAGGAAAACGTTCCAAGAGAACGAAATCCATTGTACAAATACCATCCGTCCGCACCTCATGTAAACCATCATCTACAAAATCGAACACCGCCACAGCAGACACACAAGCCAGTGTGCATCGATGCTCGAGCAACACACACTCGAGACCGACGACTGAACGTTTTCGACGATCCCTTCCTATATGATGGAAACGTGCAAGATCAATCAACGAGCGAAACGGAAGTACGCGTGCGAGGAACGACAACGGAACGTCGAGCGCGACGGATGAAACATTGGAACACCATGAAGAGTCCAGCGAAGCGACAGACTGCATACCCCTGAACGTCACTGACGAACGACGAGACAGCAGAGCACGCGAACCGTACCTGAGCAAAAATCCACGTATATCATCAGTCGAGCACACGCACGACCTGCGAATAGCACCCCCAACCGGAGGAATGCAGTATCCAACGAAGGAATGCGACCGCGCAAACTCCGAACCGTCACTCGAACCCGCAACCGGCGGCCGACGCTGAAAGAACCACAGCATGTACAGGACAACCGCTGTAAGTGAACGTAAAAATCATTATGGAAAAACAGGATAAGCTAGAGCGAGTTACTCACCACGCACGGCCGCGAGAACGTACGCAGTAGACGTCATGAAGCCACGGGACCGTATATAAACCAATATAACAGCATAAAGCACTGCGATCACAGGCGAATGAAACTGTCAGTCATTGAGAACGTCGAATGAAAAGAAAACTCTCACAGTGCACCGCCGCGAGCACGAACGTAGTGAACGCCATCGAGCGACGTGAGCGGATAGAAAGCAAGAAAGCTCAACAGGGGCAGCGCGATGACGAGGAGGAGGGGCGAACGTTACGTAAACTACTTCCTAAAAGGTGTCGAACTGCAGCGACGATTATTACGTAAAGCCGTTCGCGTCCACATTCTGTCAATAGCCAAATACTTTGTTATTTGGAACGTAAGGCTACTCGAGCGAACTTTTCGTCAGTACTAATTTCAAAGCACCCTCGTGCAGCATGCACGTCCCTGCAGGGCGTTTTCTCTTCAACAGCGCATGGCTCTAGGGTCCCGATGGGCTCGGCGACCGGCTATCAGTGCCTCCATGGTCGCCACTTTTTGAGAAGTTCTCTTTCGCCGGGTCGTACTGTCTGAATCGCCAATCAAGACCCTTCATGCAAACAATACCATACGAATGAGAAGAGATAAACCGTCCTGCCGTGCATGGGTTAATTAACCCTTCCAGCCGTCTTGATGTCCATCCCTGTCGTAGAGGGGTTTGTTCCCTTCTCCTGGCCTGCTGCAGGCAAGCCGTGCCAAACATACTACAAGCTGTACGGTGATCTTAAATCCGGGCCAACTCCGCTCATCTTCATCCACGGTGGATACGGTTATACGCACAAGTACGGCTTACCGCACACAGACCTAGCGGCAGGTCCACGCGCCATCCCGGTGCTGTTTTACGACCAGATCGGCTGCGGCCAATCCACCCACCTCCCAGAGAAAGTGGGCGATTGGGAGTTCTGGTTGATACAGCACTTCATCGACGAGTTGGAGAACTTGATTTCATGTCTCGGGATACAGACGTATGATGTGCTGGGTCACTCGTGGGGCGCGGTGCTCGGCGCCGAGCTAGCCATCAGGCGGCCCAGAGGCCTTCGGCGGCTCGTGCTCGCGTCCGGTCTCGCGTCGATGGATCTGTGGTCCCTTGCTGCGAGGAACCTGCTCAAAACCATCCCGGATGACCTTCAGGTGGGTAAAATGAACCGACTAGGCCTAGCATCGACTGACTCCATAGTCATCTAGAAAGTTATAAACGACTGTGAAAAGGCGGGGAAGATCAATGCGCCGGAATATGAGGCAGCCATGACGGTATTTGCCAAACAGTTTGTCTGCAGACCCGAAACGTGGCCTCCCGAAGTCTCGTCTGCCTTTGAGGAGAACGAGAAAGATATGACAATGACCAAGACTTTGTACGTGCTGGATGATCATGCTCGTACGCGTCATCCGCTTATCGACATTACTTCGACAGAGGTGGTGGCATGTCGGACTTCCATGTCACCGGCAGCATGAAAGATTGGAGTGTGATCCCGGACATCCACAAGATCAATGTTCCTGTGCTCATGACGAACGGACGATACGACGGGGCGCAGGACTATGTCGTTGGGAAGAAAGAGAAAGCTATATGAGATTGGTAGGCGATTTCTTGACCAACTGAATGTGATTCTCGATGGGTGGTAGTGTTGGCGAGGAATGCAGTAATGCTCACGGAAGAATGATGTCTGCCTTGTGAGCTGCTATCGCCTTCAATAGTCTGCAACGAGTGTCGATGCAGCATGTGTGCCATCTCTGTCTGTTCGTCCTCACCAAAGGGAAATGCATTGCCAAAATGTGCAAAGGCAATAAGTACGTTTCGTGCTACTCCTTCGCTTATTGCGCATGCCACACCACATCCACCTCATGGTTCCTCTCTTTCTAGGCATGAGGCCATTTTGGCATCTTCAACAGCGGCAAAATAATGACGTTTACAGTGCGTTCTCGCGTAACATGGACGGATATTAAGATATCTTGTGGCAGTCTTACGGCGGTTGAGGACCATCTTTGAAACACTTCGGGACGGAGAGTCTGACCCCACAAGGAGGCCTGAGGCCTTCATTGCTCAAATGATTTTTAATTGTCGAGCGCCTGATTGCGCAGCTGCTTCTTCAGCAATCCAGATCAACCGTCACGGAACTTCACCGGTGATATCAGGATCATGATCCTTCTGTCAGCGGGTCGCTGTCCTTGATGCCTGTCTCACATCTAGATGCAAACGAGTTGACGGTTATTCGGTTGTTCCCTTCAGTCATTCGAAGGCAATCCCACCGTATGGATAGGTTGGAGACCGTCAGGCACAAACGTTGAAGTCGGCCTCGAAGCTTCAAGCTCAAGCTTCAGCTCTTGAAGGTGTATGAGATAGATATTCGGCTCATTTTATCTCTCGGAAGCAAAATGGCATCCTTCAACCGGCTGTTTGGCGATGCGACATTGGATAATTGTCCGCCAATATCGATCAAACAGCTCGTCAAGGGGAATCTATAAGTTCTCGAACTGTGATGAGATTCTTTCAAGGCACCTTGATGCTCCGTGTCGGTTCTCCCGGTGACTCCTGGTCCATCATTCCCACCCATATATTTTCTCACTGTTCCGCATGCGGTTCTACGAAGCGCTTGATGAAAGTTCACTCCAGCCTCGGGTCTGTGTCAGACAGGCACGAGGCGTGTTAAAGACAGCGTCACATTTTCAGCCTTTCCAGGTGCCAGTTCTCACGTCCACCCTACCGTAGCGGACAGTGAGCCCGTACAGGTGTGTCCTTATTGATTTTCTGGAAGCAGTCGCAAATCTGTACTGAACAACGTGCAGTAGATCATGAATCCTTACGCCCCTCACGAGACTCCAGCGCAAATCTACGCGGAAGAAACATGGCTACAGGGTGCCCTGCTCAGCAACATCGTGTACGGCGTAGAGTTAGCGCTCTTCGTGATATGCTTCGGGCTCCTTGCACGCAAGACGACGCGCTCTAACTACAAGAGCAACGTTCCTCTCCTCGTTTTCATCACGGTCATCTTCATGCTGGGTTCCTTTTTTATGGGCGCCGGGGCAAAGTTCACTCAATTGGCATTCATCGAGAACAGAAACTATCCCGGAGGGCCAGCTGCGTACGAGCAGGCCATGTTTTGGATCCCCGTCGACGAGCTCGGAAATGTTTCCTTCGTCATAGGTAATTGGCTGATGGATCTGCTATTGGTAATTCTTCGACATTTTCATTGGATCCTTCTCCCTTTAACGTTTGTGTGATAGGTGTGGCGTTGCATGGTCATTTATAAAGGCAGTGGAGTGCTCATCTGGTCCGTAATGTCCTGCGCATTCGCTATATTTTTGGCATCATTTGGTGTGTTCACTCCTAGTATCAAGTGGCAGGGGACCGTTCTGACACGATGATACAGCTCTTGGGATTGTGTTCTTAGTACAGACGTCGAGCTCCTCGCCATTCAGCGAGGTGAATTTTACCCTCGCGTATTTCGCCATGACGCTCTCCCTGAACGTGATCGTCACTCTGTTCATCGTCGCACGTCTTCTCGTCCTGCGTCGACGCATGGCTGCCATCTTCGGGCCAGACTCACACTACACCAACTTGGCTTCGATCTTGGTCGAATCCGCTACGTTATTCTCGGCGTTCTTCATTCTCTTCCTCGTCCCATTCGCCCTGAACAATGCTCTGTCCCAAGTGTTTTTGCAGACCTTGGGACAAGTGCAGGTAAGCGTGAGCGCTGCGGATGCTGAACGCTATATACTGAGCTTATCTGTCTACTAGACGGTCTCCTCGCTACTCATCATCATGCGTTTGGCCCTGGGTAAAGGTTGGACGGAGGCCACGAGCACACGTGTCATGACTTGCGTCGGTACGGAAGAATACGATGTCAAGGAGATCTCTCAGGCTTCGTCGGTGGACGATCATGCTGCAGGCTCGGAGAAGTTGGGATCGGAGGACACGGCAGTCTGAAACGCATCCGTTGGTGTGATGATCTCGATTGTATGGTTGGTCAGTGCACTCGTATGCTCGTTCAGTAAGACTTTCTCATATTGTCCATGCGCCAAGCGGGGCGGTTGCGGTATTGGTCGTGAAGCACGAGCGTATTTACGCGGGCATCATGATATTTTAATGGCATCATACTATGTCTGAACAACGAATAATGAACACCGTGCAGATTCAGGGACGACGAAGTGGCACGCGTACATCGGAGTCACAGCTTCTTATCTGTTGATCGTTTTTAACGCGTGCATTACTTTCAGTCAATCCGTTACGATACTGGTTATCGGAGTAATGCTTGAAGCAGTTTCCGTTCAGGAATGCTTAGAAGTGCGGCTGATGATCGATGTACGCGCGGAATAGAGAGCAACGTCTATAAACGCTTAGCGCTCGCAACGAAAGGAAGACAGACGCCCATTTCTCCCAGCCACTGCCCAACCACTGCCATCGAAAATGTTCAAGTTCGACTTTGATGTGGATGACGGCGATCCAAATATTCCAGACTTTGCGAATGCTCAGCCGCCTACCAAACTCAGAAAGGATGAGCCTCACGCAGAGGGTGTTCTTCCTTCGGAACAGAATGCGCCTGTCGTAGACCACCTTCTGGACGAGCTAGTGAGTTTTTGTGCGATGTGAAACGTTATGGCCCTCGCTCATCCACCCAAGCACATAGCTCGATGCTCTCCCTCCAGCCATTTCATTCTCGCCAATTAACATACCTGTCGGCAAAAATGATACGGTCATCCTTGCTCGGAGAGACCTATTCGATGCCCGCTTTCAGCTGATATCTCTCGAGGAACCAGAGTTGGAGCATCTTCCCAAATCATCGTCACAAAAAGAGTCAAAAGGAAGACAGGACCTCGAATTCCTCGACGCTCCATCGGATCTCGTCCCTGGAGTTTATGAAGGTGGCTTGAAGACTTGGGAGTGTGCACTCGACCTTGCAGGCTGTCTGGACGACTTGCTCGGCGATGATGCAGCTAAGCAGTTGAGAGGCAAGAGGGTGCTGGAGGTGCGTAATATACAAATATGAGTTAACTCGACCTTTGTTTAACGAATGATTTGGCACGACTTGCAGCTTGGGTGTGGTACTGCGATCCCCTGCTTGTACGTGCTCCATCGACTTTTCTCTGTCGAACCTACATCAGAACAAACCGAGACACTTGTACACATGCAAGACTACAATTCCCTTGTTCTCCGCCTGGTCACCCTCCCAAATGTCATACTCGCGTGGTGTGAGTGTTCTCATCTACCATCTTCAATACTCTACCTCTGCCTGAAAATGCTGATTCGACTGTTCGTCCTGTAACTCAGATATGTCCCCAGCCTCCCTTGCTTTCCGCACATCCGCTGTAACTGAAGCTGTCAATGACTTGGATGATGCTTTTCCACCGGCAGACCCATCCTCCCTGGGCATGCTTCCCATCACGCCCGCGCTCATTGCGGCCTTCCGTGGGTCCCTGCATGCATATCGTGTTCGGCTGCGGTTCTCCTCTGGATCATGGGAAGCCTTAGCAGACCACGCGAAAGGCGATGCCGAGCTTGCATATGACATAACGCTAACATCTGAGACAGTATATAGACCGGAAAGTCTTCCTGCGTTGGTCAGGACGTTGAAGGGCGCATGTTTAGGATGGGGAGTGAGAGGAAGGAGTGAAGGCGGATTGGTGAAGGCGGTGTTGGATAAGCTGCACGACGATCTAGGCGAGCAGGACGGAAAGGAAGGGACAGCAAGGCAAGACTTGCCACCCCTATGCCTGGTTGCCGCAAAGCGCGTTTATTTTGGCGTTGGTGGGGGAGTTGCAGAGTTTATTCGTGCGGTCGAGTCTTCTAGTGTGACGGAAGGCGAGGACGGCTGTAAAACTAAAGGCAAAGTTGACACGATATGGGAGCAGGTTGAGGGCGTGAAGAGGGTGGTCATGCGAGTAACATGGGCATAGAGAGGGTGGGCTATCAGTGTGCGGGAACTCGAGGTTCGTCTGCTACGAGAAGCTTTCAAGTATGTTTACTGACCATCCCTAGAAGGTATTATAGAATATCGCGTGAACGCGGTCACGTGATAAAACGCGTAAAGCCTGTGCGACGGTGATTGTCCAGTCGTTGCAAGCAAGACACTCTTCTTCTCGATTGCTGCTTGCATGCCTGCATATAACATTTATAAGCAACGGAATGATCCACCATTCTTGCAGTTTCCTACCTAAGTCTCGGTATGCGCGACGGATACGTTCTACTGAACCACGCGTTCTTTCAAATGATATCCACTCCTCCATAGTCAATGACATGAAATGCTTCCATAGTTCCGCGCACGATTGTTTCCGAGAGGTCATAGGCTTCGAAGGTGCCGGTGTGAACTCGATGAGTAATTCTGTTGCACAAATGTAAATCCTTGCATTTCGCAGCGTTGAGCATCATCTTTCTCTGAAATGTTCCGCTAAAATGCCTGGTCAGCAAAGCAGGAGATGCATAATGTAGACCTGAGTATTGCATGATCATGACGCCCATAACAAAAGGCCCATCAACGCCCCATCTTCTCATTCACGAGACGCCTCACGTTCCACCATCCAAGTCGGACCAGCTGCGCCAACCCCACCCCTGCGTATGTGGAATGGTTCTCGCTGTACTTCTTTCTTCACAATCTCTTTGTGCAATCCGGTGCGAACGATACACGTTGGTCCATTCACTGCGGGAGTCTATACGGTGCACCGGCAATCTCGCCTTCGCGAACGTACCTGGATATATTCCTGAATATCGCGACCGGCTCCTCTCGCAGTCGCGGAGGGCCCAATCTGTGCGTTGGCGGGCCGCTTATCAGCAATGATGGCTGGGCGGCGAACGCCTTAGTAAGTTTCGCGTCTGTACATACAAAGCTCGTATGCAGCGCCACAATCTCAGCCCTCCAGGGATGTACGACATGCTGAGGGCTTCCGAACACGTAGGTGGGTATACGAGGACGTCATAAAGATACAAGCATCCAGGTGATGCAGAGATGGCGAGCGTGCTGGATAGGATAAAATAAATGGTGAGTATGATAAATATATAAGCTGCCATGATAGATCTTCGAAACAGTGTTAGGTCAGAGCAAAATAGCAAAACTATACACATGATCCGATGGAATCCTAGTGTCAAGTGCAATAAAAGATAGTCAATACAGACAATAGTTCACCTTTCACCTACCACCAGATGTTGTCAGAAAGTGATGATTGAACACGAAACCAAGGCGGGAGCACGTTCTCCAGCCCACCATACTCCATGAATGCCTCGTGGCTTCCAAACCACATCAATGCAAGGCGCCCTCCTGTAGCTGACCTGTGCAAGCCGTCGAGAAGTCGATCGACGAATGCCGAGACATCACCATGGCCAGGGCCAGATAGGCGTTCTGGCACGACCAGCAACGTAACGACCATTTGCGGCAAGACATGCATGATTCGCGTCAGGTGCTGACCAACCTGGTCCCAGTCTAGTATAACTTTGGTCGGCGACATGCTGATACTTAGCTTCTCGAGCTGAGAGTGTGATGGTCGTATATCGGAGAGGACGTCTAGCAGCCCATCCCACGAATGGCACGACGGGTTGGACAGCAGGAGGGGAGCACGTATATATATCGCCTTCAACTTCGTGGCTCCTATTAGGAATGGGTGATTGGGAGTTGGTATCCCCGGTCGGAGTCCACTGAAGACGTTCATATGGAGCTCCTCCAGTGTTTCAGCTGACTGTTCAAGAAGATTGCGGAGTCCAGGGGTCATTGTCGTATCAAAGTCTCTGCATGAAACGGAGAGCCGACGGAGACGCAGATTCCACTGATCTCCATTGCGGAAGTTCGTTATGACCTGCCAGTTCAAGGGCCTGATGGGCTCCCATATCAACGTCTGGATAGGAACTCTCTCGTTGGGTTCAATTGGTCGGCAAGGAACGGTGATAGGAATAGCAGCGTTATTGGAGAACCACTTTCTAGCCGCAACGCGCCATAATGGTGCAACATCCGAGAATTCGATCTCATTCCAGGGCGAGCTGTGATGCATCGCAAGGTGAGTGAGTAAGGGGCAGGAAGAAAGTAGTATCTGCAATTCATTGTTCCTGAAGGCGACCCTGGCCATACGGAATCGCTTGATTGGCAGTACGGGATGCCGGGTGTTGATGACATCCTGAATCGGGCCGGAAAGGTCCAGATCAGATTCGACGACGTTAAGCACTTCGAGATTGTTCAGCCGTAGCAGCAACCACACCCAGGAGGATTCCTGCTGGGCGATATTTCCGGCATGATCATTTGCATCCTTCACGGAAAGGATTCGAACGTGCAGCCCCACCGTGGGGGATTCGTCGAGAATGACCCTGAAGTGCTCGCACTCCTCGTCGCGTTGTAGGAGCACCTCGCCAAAGACGTAGGAGCGTGTCACTGGAAGCCAAGCGCGGCAAGCGAGGCTGCAGGCCGCGAGCGTCTTGAAATCACCCTGAAGATAGCTCAAGATTTCTTCGCACGTTTCGATAGGCAACGTAGGCATCTTTAATGAACCCTCATCGGTGCCCATGCCTACAAAAATGGTCAATTTGGACCAATGCATGCAGAACATGCTGACAGACCTGTCGTCCACCGTAACGATGACTCGTGGATGGGCCGAAGACTCGCGATCGCTGTTGAGAACATCTTTCTCATTGCGATTGCAAGCCCTTGAAAGAATCCGTGCGAAGGTCGTAACGGGATGATTGATTTGAAGAGATGAAGGTTTGAATGAGACCCGCGTCAGGACAATTCACGCCGCATGTCCCGCTGACGCCGTGACATACTGCGGCCATTGTCACGTACATGATGCTATGCTTTGTTTCGAAAAGCGTTCCATGCAGCGAGTGATAGGAGACGAAGAAAATTTATTGGAAGTCGCAGAAAAGTTGGTCCAGACGGCCTCAGCCATGCCATTGTTGCAGATCACACCTCCGAAACAACACGAATCCCAAGAGTTAAAAGTTAAATATTCGATTACAGGCCGCTCGCCGAGCGACTATAAGTTAGAATATTATGACAGCGCGTCATCAACGCAATCGTGATCCTTCCTAATCCTACATTCAAGATATGGCAGTGAGCGGGTATAACAGTACATAGTGAGCAAGATCATATCAATTCATGAGGTATCATGCATGATGCACGCAAGCGGTGCGCTAGCGAAACAATGCCCTCGACTCCATCACACAGCTTCCGAGACGAGTCACAATATGAGTGGCGTTCACGAACACCACAGCGGTCGGAGCACGCCCTCCCCACAGTGTTTCTCCGCATCTTGCTGCTTGTCGAACCACATCACCGATATGCGCGCGCTCGACGCGAGCACGCGCGGCATGCCGTCCAGGAGTGACGTCGTGAAGTCGGACATCCACGCGTACGGCTCGCGGCGAAGGGCGACGGGTAAGGCGTAGAACGTGAGCGCAATACGCGGGTGGTCTTCCGCGATGCGCACCAGCTCGTCATCGAGCGCCGCCCAGTCAAAGGTTGCGCACAGCTCGTGCGATGGCGAGAAGACGATCTGGATATGCCGGAGCTGCGCATGCCTGGGCTCGACATCCGAGAGTACCTCAAGGAGGCCATCCCAAGAGCGACAGAAGCCCCGCTCGGGATGAGTGAGCGGGACGTTCACGTACAACGACGCGAGGTTGGTGTTCGACGCAAGACATGGCCGGCCCTCGGACTGCGGGCCCAGGCGAAAGCCCTCAAGGACGTCCACTGAGAGACTCTCCAGCAGGGTGCCGGAGGATTGGAGAAGGTTGATGGTGCAGGCATTGACAAACGGATGGTCAGGCTCGCACCGGAGTGCGAGCCGTCGGAGGTGAATCTTGTTGGGGCGTTCAATGAGCCATGGGACGATGAGGTTCCGGGAGAAGGGGTGTGCGTCGTAGATTAGGGTATCGATCGCGACGTGATCGAGGGACGACAAGGCGAGGGACAACTGAGAGGACCCTGCTTTGCCTCGACCCTTCAGGGTATAGAGTGAGGCGCGCACGCGTTCCAGCGACGAGTACGACTTTAGCTTGCTGATGACGGACGGCTCGGGTATCGCGCAGTGCGTCAGCCACAGAGCAGAGAGCTTCGGGCATGCGGAGAGGACCAGCTTGATGTCCTTCTCTCTCAAGCTTAGCATCGCAAAACGCAGCGTCTTGATTGGAAGCGAACGGCTTCCGGTGCGGAATGCAGACAGCACGTCTCCTGGAAGCTTGAACTTCAGCCACATCACTGTCAGCTCCTCGAGGTTGCGCAGCCTGAGGAGCAAACGAGGCCAGTCGGAACCCGACCACTGGGTATCTGGTCTATTGGTATCGCATCGTAAGCTTGTGATGGAGAATTTCCGGACGTATCCTGCCACAGCCGGCGAGCGCTTGAGCAGCCGCTTGAAGCGACGATATTCCTCAGCGCCCCGTACAGACACGCTATGGAAGATCTGTGCTCGCGCTCGTGCCAACCAGGCACGGTTTGCAAGGCCACAAGCTGCGAGAGAGGGATAATCATCCTCGATATAATCTAGGATGTTGTCGCATAGCTCCGGAGGAAGTCTGGGCGATGGGCTTGACGTTATGGTCGTAGAGTCCTTGGCATCTGGCAATCGCGTCAATCCCCAGGGTCAAGAAGAGACGTAGGGATGCTCACCGTGACTGAGGTGTCTATTGACGATCTTGCTTAGCCTCAACGCGCCAGCTGTTTGATCCATACAGGATGCGAAGAGGACAACGTAGAGATGAGTTCGGGTGAAATGCTGTGAAAAGTACGATGCCAAGGCGGGAGTGGCCAACTCTTGCAGAGTTATATAGCCCCGACTTGCGCTGGTGCTGTTGCCAGTGTTAATAACATTTCCACGAGTCGGGATGGGCCGGGTTCAAACCCAGGCACGTGCTATCACGAGCATGTGATCTGTGACAAACGCGATGGCTCTTAACGCCACCAAGCTTGCGCCTGCAGCTGATGCTCAATCGGGAGCATCACGAAGTCCTACGATGCTTAACACCATCGCCATCGCAGAATTTGCCGATCTGGTCGTGTTGAGAGTGCTGGGAGCCCGCCGTCTCATGGACTTGGCACTTGCGCTTGTCACTAAAGATTGATATTGACGTCACAGGGCGAAACTGCGCGAAGAAACGGGCCTGTATTTGCCGCAACACCCAAGGACCATGTCGACAATTCCATTCCAGGCTGGAGCGGACCAGACACCGTTCACAATGGTGAGACTCGATGTGAAAGGAACCAAGACCAGGCTATCTCGCCAAGAGAATGCTGAGAGCGCAGCATACACCGCAGACATGAAGCGATTTGCGCATGTGGCAAATGCTCAGCAAATGTCGACAGGTTTTTTGCCTTTGTGATCTCAATTTGCTACGGTTCCTTCCCACATTCCGTATTAAGTATTTGCATATAATATGTTGAAGGCAGAAATTTAATATCATATATTTAAGAAATGACACCATTTTCAAACTCACCAAATACATTTAGAATTTGAGTGCTGTTGAATGTAATCATACATTTTTGAATTTCAAACTATGACATGTATAAAATATCCAGTAGCAGATGAAGGTGTGATTATGCCTACATTCTACTTCCCTACTGAAGTCATTCTAGCCAAGATTACCAGAATGAAAGTCATTCACCGTAATTACACCTTCATTTGCTACTGGATATTTTATACATGTCATAGTTTGAAATTCAAAATGTATGATTACATTCAACAGTGCTCAAATTCTAAATGTATTTGGTGAGTTTGAAAATGGTGTCATTTCTTAAAATATATGATTTTATATTTCTGCCTCTAACATATTATTATGCAAATACTTAATATGGAATGTGGGAAGGAACTGTAGCAAATTGAGATCACAAAGGCAAAAAACCTGTCGATATTTGCTAAGCATTTGCCACATGCGCAAATTGCTTTATGTCTGCAGTGATATAGTACCGTGTTTCCTATGTCCGACCGATACCTGACGCAGCTTGAAACATAGTAGCATTGAGGTCGCTCAGATATGCCTTGACGATACATACGAAGCTTGTCATGTTCCTATCCGAGCGTGGTAAGCAAACTATTCAGTGAGACAAACTAACTACATGTTGGTGGCATACCCACTGAATTCTGCATCAAGAGAACACAGGATATTTGGAGGAAAGGAAAATACCTGGCGCAGAACGTCACCAGTAAGTGTCCGCTCGGGGACGGACCCCACTGCGAAGAGAAGCAAGAGAACTAGCAGATGGACTAGTGCAAAGTTTCAAACTGAGAAGAACTGCGCAAATACCCAGGAGATATAACACTGGAGCCTGAACACTTAACGATGAGCAAGGGTGTGACAGAACAGAAGTTGTAAAGGCGGAACATGAACTTGGTGACGCAAAGCCCGATGCGTGATTTTTCGTAGCAAGCGCTCGCAAACCAGAGTTACCGTCTCACGGCAGACATGATGCGATTTATAAATGTGGAAAATAGTGTGGGAATGTCAGCTGATGTCTTACATTTGTGGCAAAGGTTTGCCAATGTAGCATTTAATCAGCAAATGGTGTACATCCACAGCCAAAGTGAAACATTTTAGACATGAAATGCCACTCTTGCAAACATTTGTCACATGTGTAAGAAATCAGTCGACATTCACACACAATTTCCCACATTGATAAATTGCATCATGTCTGCCGTGATTGGGTTGGCGAGATGCAGTGTAAGTCATGGTACATCTGAAACACTTAAATTCTCACGCAGGGCATCGAAGTGAAATGACGGAGCCGACGAAGTCAACATCGAACGTTAGTAACTCCCGGCATGCCGGCGACCATGAGATCGGGGTTCACGAGAAGACTACGATCCAGCCACAGCTGTGCATCACCGCAGACATGAAGCGATTTGCACGCGTGGCAAATGCTTAGCAAATGTCGACAGGTTTTTTGCCTTTGTGATCTCAATTTGATATGGTTCCTTCCCACATTCCATATTAAGTATTTGCATATGATATGTTGGAGGGTGAAATTTAAAATCATATATATTAAGAAATGACACCATTTTCAAACTCACCAAATACATTTGGAATTCAAAAATGTATGATTACATTCAACAGCACTCAAATTCTAAATGTATTTGGTGAGTTTGAAAATGGTGTCGTTTCTTAAAATATCTGATTTTAAATTTCTGCCTCCAACATATCATATGCAAATACTTAATACGGAATGTGGGAAGGAACCATATCAAATTGAGATCACAAAGGCAAAAAACCTGTCGACATTTGCTAAGCATTTGCCACGTGTGCAAATCGCTTCATGTCTGCGGTGCATGCTGAAATCACACGGCAGACATGACGCGATTTATAAATGTGGAAAATCGTGTGGGAATGTTGGCTGATGTCTTACATTTGTGGCAAAGCTTTGCCAATTTAGCATTTAAATGGCAAATAGTGCACATTCACAGCCAAAGTGAAACATTTTCAACATGAAATGCCATGGTTGCAAATATTTGTCACATGTGTAAGAAATCAGTCGACATTCACACACAATTTCCCACATTGATAAATCGCATCATGTCTGCCGTGTCAGCATCAAACGCGCTCATTCGTGCGTGTGAAAGCGGCATTGAATCTCGTCTTCGTTTTGTGCCTCTTCCTGACGCCAAATAGAAATCCTCAGCCAAATTTTGTCATGCTTATGGCTACGCAGAATTTGAAAGCTGAGTTATGGCTAGTGCCGTGATGTCATTTGTAGTAGAGAATGCGAGTTGACGTCCATGGCTTTAACACGTAGAGCACGGGTGATTTGTAATACACGATGTTACCCTCGTTCATCCTTTTAAATATACCCGACTTCGCGGTGAGTAGGAATTATTCGATATTTTCCATGCACATCAACAAGTTGTGATCGCGTCAGCACATGGACGCGGAGACAGATCACGGACAGGTCGTGCTTTAGACAATATAGTACATGGTCAAAGGCTAACTTCACCCCTGTGGTTGAGCAGTGTCAGTCGCAACGATAACAGCGCCGTACTAACACAACCGCAGACAACCATCGTCCACGTTCTCAAACTGCCTCCGGAGCGCCTGGGCAATGTCGCGGCCTAAAACCTCCTGTGTATAAGCGCCTTACGTCATCCATTGAACCACAGCTCATACACGCCTTGCATGCCAGTTGGGGCTGTTCCGAATTTCGATTGAGCAACACATTTTGACCACCGCTCCCGTGCCTAGCATTTATTCCCTCTTTCCGCCGAGACACATCGCTGCGTAGGAGATATTACTTGCTTTGATTCCGGTGCTCGGATGATAATCAATTCAATTAGTGTAGACTGGGATTGACAAAATCTATGCATAATGTCCGAAGGTTCAAGCCGCATCGACCTACCAGACGAATTATTCTTCGACGCCGCGCCGTATCCAAGAAACGAGAAGGAATTCAAAACATTAGTAAAGCGTCTCAAGCACAACGCTATCGGCGCAGAGGACTTCCTCGACGAACCTCAGTCGCTTCTCGTGCTACGACGATGGCATGCCCTTGACTTTCCCTGGCACGAACCCTCGGGTTGGGATGATTTTGGCACCGAGCGGCGTCCCGTCCCGCCCCCTCTACGTCCGCACCAGTACGCAACGGAGACAGTCACGATTGACGTGCAATTAAAGAAACCACTCCAGACAGGCCGCCATAAATGGTCGCAGGTCTGGCGCGGAACAATGTCCGTCTCGGAAACAAATCGGTCCGCTCCTGTGGTAGCGAAAATATTCCTTGAGAGCTTGTTTCCCCCTCCGGAAGAATTCGGGGTTACTGAAGAGGAGGAGCAGAAGTCGTGGCCCACGGGAGCACAACAAGCGCGGAGGGAAGCATGGGCGTACTGGACGTTGCGATCGCTACAAGGTGGGCGAGAACGACGTCGCCGAGGGCTGTAATGCGCACTGATTACGTCGCCATAGGACGAGCGTTGCCATGGTCATTCGGATTCTTCAAGGTAGCCAGCTCCTATTTTTCCCCTCAGTCTTTCTGTAGCTCAACGTCCTGCATGGATCCAGGTCCAGCTGTGCCACGGCGAGGAGGCCTTCGCGCACATCATGGAGTTCATTGACAGGCCGTCCGGGCGCGACACCGCCCTCGACGACCCCTGTAGGGAAGGAGAGATTCGGCGCTTGGTATGTGGCGCGGCGCGCAGCGGCCGAGATGTCTCTCGAATGTGCTCTTCTCACGTCTCTCACAGGCAGATGCCATATCGGCCTCCTTTTACGAGATGGTTCAGCTCGGAGTGATGCACACCGATGTGAACCGCCGCAACATGCTCATCGAGCTCGGCGACGAGAATCCTGTCGTATGGATCGACTTTGCAGGGGCAGAACCTGTGTGTCCGGTGGACGTGCATTATGACGGCGCCGCGTGAGTCTTGATGTGGGATTTCTGAACATGTCCGGATGACGCTCGCTACACTTTAGTATCGTCAATGCCCTTATCAATATGGACTTCAAGCAGAGGAGACTCGTCGACTGGTTGCAGGACCGGAGACGCCTTGGGCCACCCTGGATGTCCATATATGAGGAGCTGATATCCAATCCTCGGTGGCTGCACAAGGTCGAAAAGAACAGTTGGGAATGACATACCAGCATGAATTTGATGCAAGGTGAGCTAGAGATCATTGGCTTAGAGCGGTCGCATTCCGCTAACACTACCCAATCTCTCGATTGTTCAGGCCGTGAGACGCATATATGTACTGCCGTTATGTCGTCCTTTAATTGAAATTCTGTCTTGTTGCCATACCAGGAGTCCTCAGGGTGTGCAATACGAGGCAGAGAAGCATTAATATGGGCGTTCATGCGCCACGAGTTTTTCACTGTTGCTGTCGTGTGCATGTTCCGTCATGTATGCAGCGTTCTAGATGCTTTAATAACTATGGGAAACAGGTGCCGGCGGTGAATGGAACCGATAATGAACAGCAGAGGACGGGACGTTGGGTAGATTCATATGCTGAGTCGAATGATTGCCGAACCATGCCAGGTAAATGACTGTACAGCATACCCTTCGAGGGCAATCACATCAGTTATTCCGTTAATTGGACGTGCAAGTATTCTCAGACGGGTCTGAATGGAAGCATACGGCATTCCTTCCTATCGAGACATGCGTACTGTTCTGGGTATGCTCGTCAGAGAAGTGGGATTGTCACTAGGGGTGCACGGCTGCAAGTGCGTTTCCCACACTATCGACTGCTTGCTATTGTGTCGTGAGCGCTTGATTTCTCTGCTTTCCGATGCACAGAAGGTCGTATGGGCGGAGCCTGACTGATGCTGCCTGTTCGATATACCAGTGCTTCATTGAGTACGTCCTCGAGCGAGCCGAGGCGAAATTGGATATAGTGCCGCAGCTTGACAGGCGGAGGAGCACTATTTGAGTGAAGAAGCATTCGAAAATTCTTTGTGCATATGTTCTAAAGAGATCTTTGCGTTGCCAGTGTTGCGCCCTCCATGCGCTGCTGTGGCGGCGGGAAACAACCATCGGGGGGTCCGATCCTTTTGAGGATTGCAATCTGACAGCCGAGTCCACGATTGACTCGTCTTGTAAGTTAAAAATTAGCGACAGGTGACTTGCATACACCGTAAGGCTATGCGACCGAAATGTGCAGGGCCGTGTTCTGAGATCAGAGATCGATCGGACGCACTCAGAATCATCAGGAGGCGCATTTGATCACATGACCGTGATGCAAGCATTCCCATCAACTGCGCTATTTCTGGAGAGGAGACAGTTGTTCTAACCCAGCATCACCGTCTTTCGTTAAACCATCGCCCGGGCGTGCTGACGGCGAGAACAATACCCCCCTTTCCTCCATCATGTCGAAGTATCTGAAGGATATCAAGCATGCAGTCGATCAGAAGTTCGAGCAGCTCGATCACCAATTCGACAACATCGACAAGCTCACTGCAAAGGGGCTTCGTCATGCACAGCTGACGACCATGGGCCTGATTAATCCGAACCGTGCGTACCGTGCCAGCATTGCGATGAGAAAGGGACATTGAATACCTGTCGCGTGACATTGCAGGCCGACATGATAGTGAGACGGAAAAGGAGGAGGATCGAATACGCGCCGCAATCAATTCAAGCCACCGTTTCGAGTCTTTTGCTGGCCTGCGAGAGCAGAATTTTGTCAAGTGGTACGCCTGTCTGCGAACATAGCTCTCGCGGTGTACCCTGACGGCTTGCATAGGCACATTGACGGACATGACTACATGTACGCCCTCTCCGAGATGCTTGACAGTGCGAAAGAGGTGATCTTCATTCTTGTAAGCATGATGCAACACCTTCTGCGATCGCGGTACTCATCTCACACCGCACTCTCACATTCTAGGACTGGTGGCTCTCCCCGGAGCTCTACCTTCGCCGGCCCGCGGCGTACCACCAACAGTGGCGCCTCGACCGTCTGCTCAAACGCAAGGCGGAGGAGGGCGTACGCATATATGTCATCGTCTATAAAGAGGTCACCCAGACGATGTCTATGAGTTCGTCGCATACCAAGGTATGCCCCTGTAGCCCCGTTCTAATTCCATGGGCTTTTCTTGGCAAGGGTCGATCGTGCTGACGCCCAAATTCTCCCGAATTTGCTATTGCTGTTCAGCACGCTCTCGAAGACTTGCACCCGCACATTGCATGCATGCGTCACCCCGACCACATCGGTAGCCGCGGTACGCTCTTCCCCTCCTTTGCTTCCCTTCTCTGCTCATTCTCCCTTCGCAGACGATGTTGCATTCTGGTCGCACCACGAGAAGGTACTCACCACCAATCCTTCCTTTCCCCACGCTCACATTCCTGCAGCTAGTGATTGTCGACAATCATCGTGCAGCCGTCGGTGGGCTCGACCTGTGCTACGGACGCTGGGACTTGCCCGCACACCCGCTCGCGGACGTGCACCCGGCGGATCCACGTAATATCGTGTTTCCTGGCCAGGACTATAACAATGCGCGCATCCTTGACTTTAAAGACGTCAAGGATTACGTGAACAATGGACTCAGTGTGCTCGAGACGGCGAGAATGCCATGGCATGATGTGCGTATCATTGCGGAATGTCTGTTCGCAATGTATATTGATAACCTGTAGGTACACACAACATTGTGCGGTCCAGCCGTGCTTGATTTGGTGCAGCACTTCGTAGAACGGTGGAACGAAGTCAAATTGCGCAAGGTTCGTGTACTTCCTCCATCTCTCGTCTTCTGTATCTCCGACTCACGGTTCTCTGTACAGTACGAAAAGGAACAGTAAGTGTCGAGGCTTGCGACTGCATACTCATAGTCCCTGATGCCGCTCGACCTCAGCCGATACGATTGGCTCGCCTTGCCTAAAGAAGAGGAAGAAGAAGAAGAGCCACCCACTCCGGATGAGGAAAGAAGACGTGTGTATCTCCAGGCGTTTCGCCCGCTCCTGCCTTTCTTTACACCGCAGACGTGATACATCTGACCTTTCGTGTTTTCTCAGGTCATCCTCATCGTGATAAATGGCGCGAAATAGGACGGGACTTCCGGCAGCGCTTCCACGGGATCCATCGGCACGAGGTGCTCGACCAGCTTGACGACCCCAAGCTATATCCTCGCCCGCCGAACGGGACATGCCGCGTACAGGCGGTGCGAAGCGTGAGCGACTGGAGCCATGGCGTGCTGACGGAGCATAGTATTCAGAATGCCTGTGAGTGAGCGTGTGGTAGCCTCTGTCTCTCTTGAGGTGGGACGGGGGAGACAAAGCGAAGATAGCTAATGAAAGGAGAACAGACTGCCAGTTGATCATGGAGGCTTCTCACTACATCTATATCGGTGAGCATGCATAAAAATGCATTCATATATGGTGCTCAGTTTAGCTGACTCACACATCGCAGAGAATCAATTCTTGTAAGTTTCCTCCTGCCATGATTGGCAGGCTGGTTCGCCTTACAGCCTTAATGCTTTCAGCATTTCGAACACGCAGAAAGAGGGCCCGATTAAGAATCAGATTGCTGCTGCGCTTGTTGCGCGCATTCTCAGGGCTGCGCGGGAGGGAGTCAAGTTCAAGGCAAGTGCTGTTGTCGACCAGTCTTTGTATGCTTTCGTTAAGTGACATTGTTAGGTTGTCATTCTCATTCCGGAGGTCCCAGGATTCGCAGGGCCAGGTAGAAAACTGACGTTTCCCAATGTATATGTAACCGCTGATCCATCAGCTCAGTGAAGGAGGAGACGGCTATCAAGACTATCATGGCTGCACAGTACAGGACGATGAACCGTGGCGGACACAGCATCTATGAGGAGATCAGAAGGGCAGGCTTCGAGCCGTAAGTGCTGCGTCAAGAAGACTGATGTATCACTCAAATCCGCCTACAGAGAGAATTACATCCGATTTTACCACCTGAGGGCCTATGACCGCATCAATGCTCCATATAGTGCGATCTCTTCATCCTTCTATCTGCGTTCAGTACTCAATGCCAACATTCTATTTTCTCAGCATCATATTTGAGCCAGATTGAGCAGATTAGCAGCGTCAGGTTCCATCAAGCCATGGCAGCTGTCGCCCGCCTCTGGGTGGGTCCAGGAGAGGAGAAGGATGCGCCCGCGAACCTCACTGTCGTTCTCCCTACGGGCACACTCAGCGAGGAAACGTCCGCAGCGGGGCCTCCCAGACCGGAGATGAAAACGGAAACGTATCCGCTCCCGAAATCATACCAGGAGGCGCACGATATCCTGTGGCGCTGGAAGGAAGCCGCGTCGAAGCTCCGGAGCGACGAGTCAGTGGCGGACAATGTGGTGCAGCATATGCTCCATGACAAGACCAGCTTGTTGGAAGAGAAGTGGTTGGGCACCCCGGAGGAGGAGAAGGCAGCGTATGTGTCGGAGCTGCTGTATATCCATTCGAAGCTTATGATCGTGGATGATCGCCGGGTTATTGTAAGTCCTCTCCTTCGCTGTCCGTTCTGGTTCTGATCAGTGATTGCATGTAAGATCGGCTCAGCGAACATAAATGACCGAAGTCAAAAGGTACGCCGGTTGGCTTTGTGCATGTTTCGGTGCGCTCATGCCATGATGTTTTAGGGAGATGGTGATTCTGAGATCGCCCTGGTCATCGAGGACGAGGATATGATCCCTACAACAATGGACGGCAAGCCCTATATGGCAAGCCGCTTTGCTGCGTCTCTCAGGCGGAAGCTGTACCGAGGTAAGAGTCCTCATCCTCTGACTCCGGAGTTTTCGTTATCATCTGATGGGACGTAGAACACCTCGGTCTCATTGCTCCCCACTTCTGCGACGATATTGAGGAGGTTACCTCGTTCATGCGCCCAGCGCCGCATCCCAATAGCGACGAGACGTTCGACAAAGAGGACTACATGGTCGCGGATCCTCTATCGGAGGAGACTGAGAGATTGTGGAACGAGACAGCTAAGCATAATCGAGATATCTTCACTGAGATCTTCCGTCCCGTCCCGACGAACCTCACGCGGGACTGGAATGCATATTGGGTAAGTGGCTTCTTGACGACGGGTATTTGATGAATTTGACTTTCGCAATTAAAGCGGTATATTCCCAAGAACATGCCTGGCCACGTCGCCCCTGAGATTCCTATCGAGCGTGTGAAGGACCGGCTTTCGAAAGTCAGAGGCTCGCTTGTTGAATGTCCACTGGTGAGACTGTCCGATTCGATGGTCGTTCGTGTGCAGCGCTCACATTCGTATAGGACTTTTTAATCGATGAGAAAGTCTTTGTGCAAGGCGTCGATTGGAAAGGACTGAACCCGACGCTGCCTATATATATCTAGAGATATAGCGATTGAGCTTGCGCTAAATGCTGCTCAGGCAGGTTTAAGAGATCTCATTTCAAACTGTATTTGTCAAGGATGGCTGGATATAATACAAAGGGAATCTAACGGAGCAGGTACGTATCTGGGCTCGACGATTGCGTTGTGATGCGCACTCTGGTTGTGTGTTGGATGGCTTTGATGCTGCCGTTGTTCCAAATAACAGAATGTTATTTGGCTATACCATGACTGCACACTTTCCCGCTTACATAACATAGGAGGTTGTCCGATCGCCCTTTTCCGGCTCCGATGCCCCCGAGGTCCACTGCTATCCCGCAGTGCCTCCCAGGCCCCAAAAGCCAACACGCCCCCTCGAGCCAGCCGCCTAACCAGCTGCCTTGTCTGCAGCTCCTTCTGTTGGAAGTGGCCGACCGACGGCACTGTCGGTAGAACGCGCTCAACGCGTCGGGAGGGACGAGCGCCAAGCGACGGCTGAAACGCGTCGCAGGCGGTACCTGGAAACGGAGCGGGCGAGTACGGAAGGGTGGAAAAGCATATAAGTACGCACCTGTAGTACCAAGGCCCCAGTCGTTTGTGGCCTCACCAGCCTCTCACTCCCTTTGCACCCATGAGATGGGAAGGTGCCAGCTGGCTAACACCCTTGCTGCACCACGATTTCCTAGACCTTCCGCCCTAACCAGCACTCCCTGGTTCTGTCGCATTTCTATAGTGCCCTGGCTACAGGCGCTCCTCCCAATGCCCACCCTGCCATGTCCGGCCCAGCCCGCATTGCCCTGCGCATTTCGCTGCCAAACCCAGCCCAGTTGCTCTCGGAGTTTCCTGGTCTAAGCACAGCGAGAGCACAGCAAAGACGAGTCCGTTGTCCAGGGACCTCGTTGGAGTCGTTTAGATGTAGTAAACTACCGAGGTATGTACATCTTCTCGGTCCGTTATTTATTGACTAATGCCACGGTCGGACTCTATCGTACGACACGCACTCATTGCTAGGGCATGTCGCTCCGACCGTCCGACCGGCCACTTCTCCCCGCTTGCGACAAGAGCATACCTGAGTGCCGCGCGCACTCTTCTTCCAACACGCCCCCTTGATCGCCGTCGTCAAGCCGTCAGAATAGGCGAATGTGGCCGTCAGTATACGCCACCTTGGCCTTCGCACCCTTGTTGTCCGGCTTCCCTTCCTCGTCATCCGAGTCGTCCTTGCCATCATCCGACTTGGTCGGGCAGTCCTTCCGTACGTGCCCTATTCCTCCGCACTTGAAGCACTTACGCTTCTCGCCCCCCTGCAGCCGCCTTCCACTTCCCTTTCCCAGCCTTAGCCATCATGGCCACCGCATCCCGGTCATCCTCCGTATCCTTCTGGCGGGTCTCCTCGTTCAGAAGTCTCGCTGTAACATTTGCGACGGTGAGCTGTTTGGGTGGGATCGAGTCGAGCGTGACTACGAGCTGGTCGTAGTGTTCTCCAAGGCCCATGGTGAGTCCCAACACCATGTCCTCTTCTTCTACTTTGATTCCGGCATATTCCAGATCTGCGGCCATTTTCTTCACCCACCCGATCCACGCTGACATCGCCTTGTCGGGGCCCTTCACCGCCCTGTAGAAGCATCGCCGCATCGCCAGTCGGGTCGCAAACCGTACGCTCGGTGCACCTGCACCAGAGTCGCCCAGCACTCCATAGGGTCACGACTCACCAGGTGCACCAGCTGCCCTGCCGATACCCGCAGCACCATTTCCGCCCGCGCTTTCGCCATCTTGGTCGTCAAGCGCTTGGCCTTTTCCGCCTCCAGCCACACTGCTGCCTCCGTCTCCGTCGCATCCGTCGGTGGCGATGTTTCAATCGTCATCACCTCCCACAGCTCCTTCCTGATCAGCTCCGCTTCCATCCTGATCACCCACTCGCCGTAGTTGCCCTCACCCAAGAGAGGGAACTTCGTGGTTTCGGTTGTCTCGGACATGTCAGGTTGATGCCAGTTGCACAGGGAGAATGCGAGCAGACGCAGCAGAGGCCAAAGAATAAGGTATGGGGGTAGTTTATCTCGGAGTTTCTTGGTCTAAGCACAGCGAGAGCACAGCAAAGACGAGTCCGTTGTCCAGGGACCTCGTTGGAGTCGTTTAGACGTAGTAAACTACCGAGGTATGTACATCTTCTCAGTCCGTTATTTATTGACTAATGCCACGGTCGGACTCTATCGTACGACACGCACTCGTTGCTAGGGCACATCGCTCCGACCGTCCGACCGGCCACTTCTCCCCGCTTGCGACAAGAGCATACCTGAGTGCCACGCGCACTCTCCTTCCAACAGTTGCACCCACTGCCTTGCCTCAGCCCTAGCTAACCACTCCAGCCTCAGCCCCTCTTGTCCATGTGCCCCGCCCCCTGATCTGGCTCTGGCACTTTGCGTGTGGTCTTGCATCCACGTCGCCTTCTCGACACGCACAGTCTGAGGTCCCCCCAAAGGATCTTGGGTCCCTCCCGCCATGCCCCATGCTCACAATCACGCCCGGGCTAGGACAGCCCCCTCTCCCCTCCCCACTCTCCAATGGACGCTACACACCCTATCCCAGTGCCTTGTACCAGCGCCCCCTCAACCTCTGCCTCCTCCCTACACTGCCCACCATCCGCCCCTCATGCTTGCACCTTGAATGGCCCAGTGCATGGCACCATGGTGTTGGTTGCATCGAAGAAGGTCAGCCCAGGTTGACTAGATGAGAGCCCAGAGTATAATGGAGAGTCCCAGAGTATCGATGGCTCGTTTGTGTTGAACAATGGCAGCCAAGACCGGTGCCATGTCCAATAACTCATGACACCACTTGGGATTTGGGTACAAACGAGCAAGGTAATGCTACATTTACTACCTCTCTTTTAACCATGCCACTTCAGGGCAGGTGGCACAGCTCGCACACCCGGTGCTTATCCGGCTGCCATTCCTGCAGCCCCTGTACCCGGCTCCGATGCCCCCGAGGTCCACTGCTATCCCACAGTGCCTCCCAGGCCCCAAAAGCCAACATTTATCAGTTTTGCTATGACGGAATGTTTAAGAGTGCCGCATTTCCGCTCTCATACGAGCGCTTCCTAACTAAGCGCTCGCAAGGTCTGCCGCCGGTGACAGCCGGCGCTTCTCGAGTACTGAAATGCTGATGCTGAAGGTGCTAAAGTGTTAATGCGCGTGACAGTTGTGCCAGCATGTAGGCGCGCGCTTCTTTACTCTTCGGACTCCTTCAAGTACTATAGGCTCAGCCTCTGAAGTTTGGCTCCAGTATCACTCTTCCTCTTCTGCACAAGAGGAAGTGCCCTGACCTGTTTGCATGAATTGAATACTTTGGGCCGGGGGATTCGCATGTTCTAATGGTCTTCACGACATTCCAGAGGCGAAAAAGGTCACAGTTGTTCGTAATATGAACTGCAATATACTAACGGTAAGGAGTCGCTTTTCGCATCTACAAAGGGTTGATAGCACATGTATCTGATATTTTCCACGAGATGTTTGCTATGCCTCAGTGCCAGAAGGCTAGTATCAGAGCACCAAGATGCCAGAGGAGAATCGTCACCGTTAGACTAAGACAGTAAGATCTGGTAAGGCATTGGAAAGATGGTTAAGAAACTAAGCGGTGAGATACTGCATAGACACGATGGGACGTGAATCCATAGAGCCTACGTGAAGTGGAGGTCTTCATGATATGTTGCGATGCACTGGAGGCATAAGACCTGTGGCTCCTTTGCGACAAGATAAGCCTTGAACTCAATATTGGCTGCACTTTACACGGCAAATCAAGTCGAAGTTCGTGTTGAACGTAATACTGATCGATATGTCCCGGATCGCCACGGGACGCTTCATCCCTCTTTCCAGTCAGGTGGTCGTGGTTCTGCCTGCCTGTCCTGGAAGTTCACAGCCGGTGCCTTCTTATCGACGTCGACTTCTAAGAGCATCCGCTTATCTCCTCTGCCATCTACTTCGTGGTAGCTGCGACCAGGTCCCTCGCGAAGGATAGATTTTTGCTGCTATGCAGAAGAAGAAGGTCAAACCATACCCCTGCGCCTTCTGTGACAAGAAATTCAAAACAACCAGTGGTTGTGAAGATCACACCAAAGTGAAGCACCATGCAAAAGAGCGTCGGTTGCTTCAGGGCGGTGGGATGCTTCATCAGAGTAGCACGTCTCAGCAGAAAAGCACTCTCGCTGCTGGGATCCCAGTCCAAGGGACGAGCTCTTCAAGGTTCAAATGTTTTCAATGCAACAGGTCCTTCACAAGCGAGCACGAGTGGCAGCGGCACTACGGCGAGATGATCTCTCAATATTCCTGCTCTCGATGCTTCCAATCGTTTGCGGATCATTCAGCGTTGTCTACGGTATGCGATCCCGAATTTCTTGTGGTCCTAGGGTTGACACCTCTGGGATGCAAGCATATGAAGGATGTGCACCTAATTGCATACCTATCCTTCCATGAGGAACTGCAGCAGCAGTATAGGATATGCAGGGCACAGTTCACGTGCAGTGCGTGCTCCATCAGTTTCAATACACTGTCACTGTTTGAGGCGGTAAGGAGTCTTACTTTGATCAAATGATATGTGGTGCGTCTTACTGATGCGCTGTTCCCGCAATGAATAGCATCTACGCTCTTCCCATTCAAACCACGTGAACAAGAGCCAGCCGACGGCTTCAGTGTCCGGGCTGGCTTTATCTGTTGCTACCGCGTCTGTGCAAGCAGCATCGTCTTGTGGTGAGATTACGAACTATCTCATGTTTCGCGGAATGCTAAGCATGTCCATAGTACCGCAAAATCAGGAATTTTCTGGTGAAACATTTATGACTCACCCGACGCCGAGCCTCGATCTCAACAGGTGCGCTAGTAGTCAGCGTTATATCATGGGTACAGGGCTCATCAGATCGCAATTTGATGTCCACATAGCATCGATAGTCCTACTTGTCATCAATCACCGAGGTCTATGAGCATTGAAACCACGCCGCCCGATCAGAAGTCATATCAACGTTCGAGTGATACATCTTCACGATTGTCCAGCGTATCGAGTCCATCCATGACACCCAATATGCTGTCCACTGCGACTGCTATCGAATACTCCATGCTAGAGAATGGCAGCATCATTCCTGAGTTGCCCAGCGGACAACCGTCTCCTGGCTTTGCACAGCCGCCCAGCATCGCCTCTCCATCAGTTTCAGCGAATTCTCCAGAGAACACCATCACGGAGATTGACCCTCAAGCACGAATAACATCTTCGTCAATCGACGGGCACCAACCGCCTTCAATTGAAGTGATCGGTGCGGATCGGTCAACATTTAATAAGCTGCTGTTTCCAAGGTACTGACGTCGTTCTGTGACATCTTTCTTTCAGCGCTTGATCCCCACATCTCTCTTATCAGCGACGCTACGGCATCGGAGCCTGAAAGAACAGCAGATATTATGAAAAGCCCGTCTTGGCACTGCAGGAGCTGTCTGAGGGACCCGTGCGACAACCCAGCAGCGACGATGTGTGGACATATCTTCTGTCACCGGTCAGTCTAATGTTTGTCCCCGCCGCAACGTGAAGGGTATGCTGATCGACGAATGAAGATGTATCGTCAAGGAGCTAACGACGAACATGCAATGCCCAGTATGTAACAATCCGATACTATTGAGTCTACAAGTGGAATCCAGGTAGAGCTAGCTGGCGCGCGGAGCAGAGCAACGGCTTCTATGTAGGATTTTCCGAACTGTATAGTGATGAGAATTGCGTTTGGCTTGATATACTGAGATTGAACATTTGTCTACATTGACTGATCCGGGTAATTAGCAATTACCATGTCTCGCACCAGTGAATAATCCTCCCTATCCAGTCGGTATGACAACTTGTTGCAAGTTGCCACCAAATGCAGCTTGTGAAGAAATTTCTCTGCTGACTGCTTTTAGTGCCAATCGAATGGTCATGATCGCCTGCGGCTTGCGAGTCAACCTGGTCAGTCTGGATAAATTATTGTCGTCTCATTTGCTGCTGAGCATAATACCTTCACCAGGTGCCCGGTGAACCCCAACGGCAACCTCGCAAACGCTCACCACGTCCGATCTCCGATTTGAGTGTATCATTGATTGCGTCCCGGTATGCAACAATAGCGTCGACTTCGGATCGACGTATGTCGTACCTTGGCTACACGGATTTCTGCTATTCATTTACGGTGCTTCAGATACAGACCCGCGACAGTCATATGGAGTTGCTACTCCTCCAACACCAGTACATAATATCGAAAATGTCAAATGCACCAAGCCGCAAACCTGAGTACTATGCTATACTCATAAATTCCGGGCTAGGTTCCTTATAGTGTCGGCATACCGGCCATTCAGCACTACGAACTCCTCGATGGTTGATTCAACCAGTCAATTAAGCACATCTTCTGCCCATACGGAGGACTGTGATTCGGACGCGTGTGTCAGGCTTACTCCATCATCAAAGGACTCCGTTTCATCCTGGAGACCACTGTGCCTCAACCCATCGCATTCTCGATCCCGACCGGTCCATGTCTGCAAATAATATTTTGAGAGTTCCACGCTTGCCGTGTTCGGTAACACGCGTTAGACTTGACCACACCATTCCGCTGTGCGTCGGCAACTGGCAGTACTGCAGTGTCGCAGCGTCAGCACAAGCCTTCGAATGTTACGAAGGGCCTGTCATGGCATTGCAGGAGCCGCTCCTGCGACCAACCAACGGCGACGACATGTGGACGCGTATGCTGCGACCTGTGAGCGAAACTTTCTCGTTGTGATGAGCGTTGGGGCTAATTTGTTTTTGTGCAGTCGCGTTATTAATGAGCTTGCGACCAACAGGGCGGTGTTGCGTCTGCAGGAAGGTGATGTTACCGTTGAGGCAGCAGGCTGCATGTCGAGTCTAACGAGCGTAAGACATCTACGCATAAACGTGTAGATTTCTTACGCACTTTTCGGACTGTTCTATATCTTTATAGAGGTACCACCATCTGTTCGTTTCGTTTGCATTCGCTGCGTAGTCAGAATAGCTGTTAAACAACATCAATAGTGTATATGACAACGATCGAGACTCAGATCGTGACTCCGCCGACTGTGTGTGGCGCATCCCGCGCATCTGCTCCAATGTATGTACTTCACACTAATGACGGCCGGGTCGGACTCTTGGAGTCGAAGTGATTCGGAACTATGGCAGATACGTCAAACGGTCAAACACTTGTATAGTTTCCCGAACATTGGGGAAAGATTTCCCTGTGGCAGGCTTATTTCTGCACTTCAGCAGCTCAGTGGTATTATATGGATTTCATATGGTGCTGTGTATTATGAGCTCTTCAACAATAAGCCAGAAACCAGGTTATATAAGCCCATTAATATGAGAGATTCAGAGAGAACAGCGCCGTCAATGCTGCGAGGCTCAGCCACAATGACGTCGGACTTTGGATCTGAACGTGTTCGGATGCGCGAGCAATGAGTGGCGCGAAATGAGCACCTCCTAAGATCAGCTCTAGATCTGCGCATGCCAATTGCACGCTAAATCCTGGAGCCTTCTGTAATCTGTACACTAGGCGTCCTACGCTCGATATAAATTGAACGAGTCTTGTGAAAGAAGGCGTATTTCAGCAGAAGGCTATGAACCCTGCACGCGTTATAATAAAATGTCGCCTCCTCCGACCTTCGTGCCCTCGACCCTCACCTCAAACCATGCGGCTTCCATCTATCTCCTCTCGCGAGAAGTCGGATACTGAAGATGGCGAGAAGGCTGGTCAACGTCGGCTGGAATATTCTCCCAGCAGCAGGGCGAAGTGCATCGGTGCGTGACGCGTGAGGTCTCGTGGCTGTCGTCGTTCATCACTTTTATCGCGTGTCCCTAGGAACGCTGTGCAAGGGTCAGTTTCTCAAGTCACCCGGATTACTTGGATCCTGATAAGTGAATGCAGGCACTGACATTGCAAAGGGCGAGCTCAGGCTGGGAACTCTCAAAAATTACGCTGATGGGAAACTGTGGTAGTACGTCGTCTCGTAACCCGTCCGAGTTCCACCATCAATATATAAGCATCACTCTCTGCTCTGTTATCTTACGGTCCTCATACACTTGCTCACATACTCGTAGCAAATGGCGTCACTGGGGCTGTGCGACGCCGATGGTGATCAAACACCTAAAGAAATCGGTCGAAATCGCGGACGAAATCGATGGCTTCCATGAGCTGCTCCCAGAAGACCAGGAAAAGGTACAGAAAGCCTGGGCGGAAGGCAAGATTGCGGACGAAGACGTTTTCAAGCCTGCAAAGAAGCCCACTGAAGAAGAGAAAGAAGAGAAGGGTAAGGATAAGGTGAAGAAGAAGGCAAGAAAACCCAAGGAGTAGGTTACTTGTGTTGCGACTCGGAACGGTATGCGGACTGTAAACGCCACGGACAAGTTTTTATATATGCGCTGTCTTTCACGTTGCCTTCCTCCTGAGCAGCGTTGAAGCCCAATGGACCAATAATGGTTTGAATACATCTGTTAGACCTGCTCGCTCGTCGCAATTCCCGGTTCTTCAATTAGCCGGATTCTTACCTGAGGTCTATCCCTTGCTGCATTTCGCGACATATGTCGGTCTTGGGCGGTGTCTCGGTGGGCGATTCTGCAGTATCTCAGGATCAGCCAAAGTCTTCGATTGATCCGAAAGCCCCATCGTGGCAATGTAGAAGCTGCCTGAGATATGCCTGTAAGCAGCCAACGGCGGCGACGACGCGTGGACACGTGTTCTGCCATAGGTGAGCGGAACATTCTCGCTGTGACGAGCGTTGGGACTGAATTGTTTCGCGCGGCGGCATCATTTAGCAGCTTGCACGCATTGTCGTGCCTCAGGAAGGTGAAATCGTTATTGCTGAGGCTGCATGTCGAGTCTGACGAGCGCAAGACACCTACACATGAGTGAAAGTGTAGATGCCTTGCGCACTTCATGGGCTGCTCTATTTCTTTGCAAATGTGCTGCTGTCTTCTCTGTTTCCTTGGACGTCAGAGTAGCTGTGAGCAGCGTCACTGGTGTGTTCCTCGTTTCTTATGAACGAGGACTTCACCAAGGCGACTGTGCAGCAACATACCTAGACACCGCAACAAAGTCCATACTTTTTGTGGTTGTTCAGAGTCTCCAGTCGCAACTTCACGAGTACGTTCCCACAAAGCTGTCAGGTGAGTCAACTTCCCATCGCACGCGAAGCCTGGAACCTTCGAAGATACCGTAATCTGTACGCGAGGCATTGGCATTGTAGAAGCTTTGTGAAAGAAAAAGGTGCATTTCAAGCGGACTCTGAACCCTACATGCCCGCGCTTTAAGTGTCGCCTCGCCCGTCGTGTCCTCGACCTTCATCTCAAACTGTCCGGCTTCCATCTTTCTCCCTATCGCAAGATGTCAGACGCTGGGGACCACAAAAAGGCAGGTCGACGTCGGCTGGAATATGCCTCCAACGGCGGGGCAAAGTGCGTAGGTGCGTGTGGTCTCGTAGCTGCTGTCGTTCATCATGCTCATCGCATGTTCGTAGGCCGCAAGCCGTGCAAAGGTCAGTGTACCTGAAGCGACCTGGATTACTGTGATCCTGATAAGTGAGTGCAGGCACTAAGATCGGACAGGGAGAGCTTCGGTTGGGAGTTCTTATCGATTATGATAATGGAAACACGGGCTTGTAGGTCGTCTCATAACCTGTCCGAGTCTCACCATCGATCTCTCAACGTTGCTCTTTAATCTATCTATCACTTGATCGTACTCGCAGCATATGGCGCCACTGGGGCTGTGTGGCGCCGGTGTTCATCAAGAACACGAAGAGGTATTTCGAAAAGGCAGATGAAATCGAAGGCTTCAAAGATCTGCGCCCTGAAGACCAGGAGAAGGTGCGCAAAGCCTGGGCGGAAGGCAAGGTTGCGGATGAAGACATTCCCGAGTCTGCGAAGAAGCCCACAGGTGCTGCGGCGCGCGATCCTGTGGTATCTCAGGATAAGGCGAAGTCTTCGATCGCTCCGAAAGCCTCGTCATGGCACTGTAGGAGCTGCCTGAGAGATCCCTGCCACCAGCCAACGGCGACGACATGTGGACACGTTTTCTGCCATAGGTGAGCGGAACATTCTTGTTGTGGTGACTCGTGAGCTTTGAGACTGGATTGTTTTGTGCAGCTGCATTATGAAACATCTTGCGACAAACATGCAATGTCCCGTCTGCGGAAACGTGATTCTGCTGAGGCTGCAGGACCCAGGTCGAACCCGATGAACGCGAGGCATCTACATTGAGTACAGAGGAACGACTGTTCTCCTCTACGAAGGCTGATTTATGAGCTTGAATCTACCCATGAACACAGTCGAAAGTGCAGATCCTTGCACACTTCTCGGACTGCTCTATCTCTTTGTATCAGTAGATGTACTACTGTCCTCTTTGTTTCATTTCTTGTAAGTCAGAGTAGCTGTGAGCAACATCATTAGTGTGTTCCGCATTTTTAACAAGCGAGGACTTCTCCAAGGCGACTGTACAGCAACTGGTAGTGGTGGTGTTCACTGACACAAGTAGCAGCATCTTGCGTGCACGGGGAGGATTGTTAATTATAAGTAATTGTGGTATATTCATGTCATCTATTGTAGACTTCTCCTACGCTTAGGGTGGCTAATATTTTAAGATAGCGAGGCGTAACGCTGGCGACCCGACATGGCAAGAACATTTCCTTTCTGGTCGGTTTGTAGTCAGTTTGTAAAATTCGTCATCTGTAACGTGGCTACGTCACTGAACCAGCGAATCTGACATCCATCCTTCGTTAACACATGCAATAGCAACTGTTTCCTCCATATGTATATATAAATGGGTCTGTGGGCCTATCCCTGTTCTCTCCTGGTTCATTCTCCAGACAACCCTCGACACTCAAATGGCGAAAGTCCGAACTTACCGTTAGTTGGTCTGCGTGCATTTTTCTCGTCAATGAAGTCGAAGCTGAAGCTTGAGCTTGAAACTTGAAATTCTTCAAGGCTCACTCAAGTCTGCTCAAGTGCAAGTCGTCATATATTCGGGGCAGTTCCGGCCGGCATCTGCGCTGACATGACAAGGCATTTCAGGGTATTCCGGCTGCAGCACTTGAGTCGGACTGTCGGTCCGTTGTCGCGGTCCAGGACTACGAGTTTCGATCGTCCATGTCCTATAAAAGATGCCCGACAACCTCAGAGCTAAGTACTCCTGAACAAAATAGTCAGCACAACGGCCTTGGACTCTACGCTAGGGCATACGCGTGGGTGAGCGCCTTCGCTCTCCGTCTTGTGCATTATAATCCGATTGCGACGTCATAGAGATCGTCAATGTAGAATATATAACCGAGACGAGCGCACGATGGGATCTCAATATTCAATCCACATCATCATCACGTGTCGCTGTGCCTATCTGCGCTGCGATCGTTGTTACGGGAGATTTTCTCGGTTTTGACCTGCTCAGGTACGTACGCGGTACTTACTGTGGCACCGAGTCGCAAGCAGGGCATCAGCGGACGACAGATCCTCGTCATGTCGCATTCAACAACCTGCAGCCTCAGTTCCGCTTCATCGCCGTTTGGACTACGGTATCAATGAGAAGACCTCTTGGCTTACGCTTGCGTCCGCTCGTACATTCTGACGGAAGGCTGAGGCGACGGGCCGCAAAGCAATTCAGTCGGCAGCTCATATACCCCTTCTCGGCAACTCGGCATCCACATACCAGCATCGGCCGCTTCACCCTTCGCCCTTCGTTAAAAGGCACGCGCGCTACCGACGCCGTCCCGCGCAAGTTGGCGTTCTTTACGACTCGAACGCACTTCCCATCGTCGCGGAGGGTTGTAGTTCGCTCGCCCCAGGCATGCTAGCACTCCTTCACCTCCTTCGCGCGGTCGCCTTTGTTGGCGTTGCTGCCACCCCTGCGATTGCGGGTATTAGCCACTCGCACCTCAAGGACGAGCTTGTGAAACTAAACAAGACTGTCGGAGGGCGACTGTACAGGGCTGTGCCCTTTGAGCTTCCGTGCTTTGCGGAGTACAATGGCAAGGCAGTCGAGAGGGACGACGACCTGTGCGAGGCCATCCAGGAGAACTATACGGATCCCATATTCAGGGTCAATTACTTTGGCGCATATATGATGGTGAGTTGCCGTGTTAGTACAATAGATGCACGAACGCTGATAGTCTTGCGATGGGGCAGCCGCAATGGGAGACATGCCAGGTGGCGAACAACAGCGGGTGTCTGCTCGATTACAGCGACCCATCTGACCCACTCGCGTACGAGGATGTGGACTGCGAGCTCGGCAACATTCCGCCGTACTACGTAAGTGCCATTCAGATTGATCGTGATTGTGATGATCCTCAAAATCAACCGATACTAAGATCGACGTGCAATCAGCCAAGGACGTACAGGCGGCGCTCACGTTCTCGCGATTGACCGGTGTGCGGCTCTCGGTGAAGAACAAAGGACACGACTACAAGGGCCGCTCGAGCGGGAAGGGTACATTGGCGCTCTGGGTATGTCGCATATCCTTCTTTCTTTCGATTAGGAGCACAATTGACTTAGATTATTCGAATAGGTCACCAACTTGAACTCAGTACGTTCCATAGTAGACTTGCCACTCTTAGCGTGTGCGCGAAGTCTTACTTGAAGCATCCGCGCGCCCTCAGATCAGCTACAACCCGTCGTTCGTCCCTGAAGGCTGCGCTGCTAGCACCACTTATGATGCGCTAACGATCGGTGTGCGTGTCTTCCCCGATTTCACCCAGATAGCATTGCTCACCTTCTGAATCCGCGTGCCGCATTTCTCTTGTCCACCACAGCCGGGTGCCATCGCCGAGTCAGTCCTGCAGTATGCTGACAGCATAAACCGCACGTTCATCGCCGGGTACCACCAGACCGTTGGCACTGGTGGTGGCTACACCCTGGTGCGCATTTATCCAATGGTTTGGAGAATCGCAGCACGGGAAGCCGATCTGTTGTGTTTTTAGGGGGGTGGCCATAGTGTGCTCTCGCCTGTATACGGGCTTGCAGTTGACCGAGTGGTAAGTTGGGCGCCTTTCCCGTCATTTAATGTTTTGCATCATTCACTCCAACCTTCCGGCAGAGGCAAATGAAAGTCGTCACCCCGTCCGGCCAGTTCCTTGTTGCCAATGAATGCCAAAACTCGGATCTCTTCTGGGCGCTCCGTGGCGGAGGCGGCAGCGCGTTCGGCGTTGTGATAGAGAATACTCACGAGCTTGCGCCGAGGATGACGCTTCAGGTGTATGTTTGTCCTCCCGGCTTGCTACACAGCCGCACGTCTCTCACCCTCCACGCAGCGCATACGTTACCTTCACCTCTTCCAACGTTACTGTACTCGCAGAGTGGTATGACCTCCTCGTGAACAACACTTACCACTGGGGTCTCGAGGGTTGGGGCGGGCACATCCAAGGCCCGAAAATGATCTATGTCAACCCGCTTCTCTCGAATGCCGAGGCGAACAGCAGCATGGCAGAGGTGGCGGAGTTTGCTGTGGCATTGGGAGGCGAGGCGATCGTCGAGGAATTGGACAGCTACCTAGCATTCTTTAGCAAGTATGTGACGGCGGCGGAGGCGGTGAGCGGAGTTTTGTTAAACCTTTGCATGCATTGATGTCGCTGACGTGCGTGCATGCTCATTCAGGCGGTTGCTACGGAGATCACGCTCGGCACGCGATTGCTCACGACAGATCTTTTCGACTCTGAGGAAGGCCGTGCGACGCTCTCAAAGGTCATCACGGATGTTCTTCCGTTCGCCAGCCCGTATGTCGTGGTCAGCACCCCGTTCCTGTATAACTATACTGCGAATACGACGAGCGTCACTCCAGCATGGCGCGACTCGTTGTGGCATGTGCGTCGCTCGTCGTTCTCGGTGCTGATCCCATGATGCTGATAAGTTGTGTGCCTTCAATGTTAGCTCTCGGTCCACAGTACTTGGGCGTGGAACAGCACCACGAACGATACCGCGACCCAATACCTCGAAGTGAGCGAGCATACCCAGAAGTTCCGGGACATCACCCCTGGAAGCGGCGCATACTTCGTGAGTAGTACTTTCCCAGTGTCATCTTGGCCGGGACACACGTTGATGCCTATTTGGCTCCACAGAATGAAGGCGATGTATACGAGCCGAACCATACGTACTCGTACTGGGGTGACAACTATCCGCGCTTATTAGAGGTTAAGAAGAAATAGTAAGCCCATGGCCTGCGTACGCATATCATACGTTCCGTTGCTCACGAAGGATGACCGTTGCAGCGATCCCGAGAGCCTGCTTGACTGCTGGCAATGTGGTACGTTCTCAGTCTCCCAAGTCTCGAGAGACTTCTCCCAAGCTGAACCTATTCGTCTTTTTCCTGCAGTTGGATGGAAAGGCCCGGAGGACCCCCTTTACCAGTGTTACATCTGGCTTCCTCAGTGATGATGACGGCCTTAGCTGCTGTCTGATGACGCACTGGGAATCTTTGTCGTGGCTGCACGCTGCGCGGAGATCTATACCATATACCAGAGAATCCGCGGGGAGTACTAGTTGAGGGCTTCATGAGAGATTCGAGAGATTGAGGAGAAGCGTAATGGGGTTGTCTATAGCAAATTGCATTTATAATGTCCATATAGTTCGCATATATTCTGCTAGCGGAGAGGTTTATGTGACAATTGTAATGTCCCATTGCGAAGTATCGGAGCGAACTGTTGGGATGCGCAACGCGTTAGCATTCGATGCACAAACCCCTTTGTGTTTAGTGTCGTGTGTTGTCGATGTCGTGTCCTGTCGTGTCGCGTCGTATATATGTGCCACGTGATCGCGTTTACTTAAGGTGCCTGGTGAGCATGCCTGGGCGGCGCTGTTGCAGCATCCTTACACTCCTGTTGTTATAGACTCTTCCCTTCCTCTCCTCTCTTCCTGGCGTCTTAGGTTCGAGAGACATAGCATATATCAACTCAACATATAGACGAGAAGAACTAGATCTGGAAGCAAGCGATGCTCATTCAGGAACGAGACGACTCTGGCCGTCTCACTGCAGCATATGCGATCGATATTCCTGTCTCAGAGCCCAAGGGACCTCTCAACGAGGCAGGTTGCACTTTCTTTCATCTTGTCAACGGATTGCTGATAGTGTAACGTTTCTCTGCAGAATGCACACGCAGACACAGACATAGAGCCGTCGATGAGCAGCTCAAACGTCTCGGTGAGGGTTGGGCGGCAGCGGACTGATTGGCGCAGGTTCTTCAGCAACGTGTTCTTACCTGCAGGATACCCCGCGAGTGTCTCTCCAGGTGCGTTTGCTATCATGTAAGGAGACTTGGATTTGTGACTGACGACGCGATGACTTTACCTGTGCAGATTACCTCCAGTAGGAGCTCGTCTTCATCATTTATATGCTACCGCTGACCATATTGGTGATCTCGCGTATATAAACGTGTTATAATATTCTCTAGATACCAGATATACAATGCGCTGCAGGCGTTCTGCAGCTCTCTTGCAGGACTGATCGCGTCGAGAGCGGTGCTCATCGGTACGTTTCTTGCCAAGCTTTGCGCGTGCTCGGTGCAAAGACGGCGGTGTTGACGTACTTCGACAGGCTTTGGCGTTGGGAATGCGAACGCCTCAGCCACACATGCTATCTTCCTCACCGCGCTGCAGGATGTCTTCTTCCGGCTGACCAGTCAGTGATACCTCCACGTCACCCAGTCGCTACTCACGCGGCACGTCCGCCTCGTCCCTCTGCAGCAATCGTTTCCGCGTATGCTCTCGGAACCTCGCTCTTTCCCGAGGCCAAGACCTACCGATTGCTTGCCGATGTGTTCAACGACGCTGCGATCCTGCTCGACACGCTCTCCCCGCACCTCGGCTCGCTTTGTGTCATCTATCACGTCCCGTTCCTTGCGTCGTGCTCGGGCTCTCCGGTACGCGTGGCGGCGCTCTGCGGGAGTTCGGCGTTCCGTGCGCTGTGTGGTGTTGTGGCTGGAGGGTCAAAGGCGGCGTTGACTGTGCATTTCGCTGAGGGTGGTAGTGGGACTGTGAAGGGAGATGTTGGTGATCTCAATGCGAAGGATGGTAGCAAGGAGACGGTGCTCGCTCTTCTGGGTATGCTGGTGAGTTCGGCTTCTAATCATGAATTTCACAAAGCGGTCGTCTGACTGGTCATTTTGCGCGAATTCGTCCATAGTGTGGAACGTTTGTGATGCATTATGTACACAGCACCCTTGCGACGTATGGAGTACTTCTCACACTACTTTCCTTCCATCTCCTTGGAAATTACATCGCCGTCAGAGTGGTCATTTTCCGGACGCTCAACCGTCAGCGAGCCAGCATCCTCTGGATGACATATCGCGCCAGGTCGAGGGAACAAGGTACATTTCACGAATCCGGTCGGGCCTCAATGCTCAGTCGAACGATCATATAGGCGGGAATGCGGTCAATGTTCCCGTTCTTTCTCCAGAGGTCGTCGCCTCCCATGAGCGCATATTCACCGACCCCTCGGTGATACGTGACACCAGCTCATCGTCTAGGCCACGTCTCGCGAAATGCCATCTCGGCGCATCTTTCGCCTCTCTCACCGGGATGTCCGGTCTGTCATTCGCCCTACCCTTCTTCGCCTCGCCCATCAACAACAAACAAGCCCAACTCCGCCTCTCCGCCGCGGACCTGGAGAGCATCCTCTCCATCTTCTCCTCTGAGGCCTACCTTCTCTGGCCAAGCCCACACGCCCACGTGCTCCCGCACATCCACGTCTGCATGAAGGCCGGCCACACACCACTCGACACGCTCAAGGCGTGGACGCACGCGCACGAAACCGCGCGGCTCCTTGCAGGGCGCACGCCGCGTTCGTTCGACGTCGCACTTGCGGCGGTGCAGACGGCGCTGCACGCCGTGGATGCGGACTTCTCAACGTTCGTGGAGAAGGCACGAGTGGCGGGTTGGCAGGTAGACGAGGTCGGTCTCGTCGTGGGCGCGCTGGGGTCGGTGGCCGTTGATGAGGGCTTGGTGGGCGTGGATGTGGGCGTGGATGCTGGGCATGCGGTGGGTTGGGAGGAGCGGAAGAACCAGTAAACGGCGGAGGGGCGGCCTGCTGCCGCCGCTATCATCGCGCTGTGGGGTATTTGGGTTGTAAGGGTGTACGTCTGGGGTGTTCTAGATCTAATGTGCCGACATCATCCGTATAGGGGCCACTTCTCGTTTGGAAAGGAGCGAATGAAACGCTGATGAGGAAGTCCGAAGTCACCAGCTGGCGAAGTTGTGCGATGCAGAGCCCGCCTTCTACGATACGACATTGCTCAAATGGGTAATTTGGGAACTGATGATCAAGACCATGCGCTTTATCAACCCAAAAAATTACAATTCATAGTGCACGGACAGACGTCTACACATCACAAATGAACGATAACATAACACCATATTGGTGCAATGACACAATCCTCCTCGATCTCAGTCTTCGGTGTGGTGGCGCATCTTTTTCACCTTCTTCGCGAGCCCGAAGAACCGCCCGCGTGCGGCCTTGGCCTCGAGGCGCAGGCGCTCCTCGTGTTCTATTTCCGCCTCCGAGATGTGTCCGCCGAGCGCGTACCACACCACCGTGGCCATGCCGAGCACTGCCGTGAAGACACATCTGCATGAGAGGGAAGGACGCACCGATGATCAGCGAACATGACATTACAGGTGGAAGGGATTGCTTACCCGAACATGGCACCGATACCTCTCGGATGCCAGCCGTTGTTCTGAATGAATGGGCCGGTCGTCAGCCCGCTGAGGTCAGTTGCAGACGCGTGCCCTGCGGCGTTGCCCGAGTACGGCTTGCCCAGTGTGGCACACTGGTCGTTCATGCTCGATGGCATGCTGTTGCGCTCCTGCGCGATGAGCGGGGCCTCGATGATCTCCACCGCAAGACCGACTTCCAAATGCCACTCGATGTGACCTGCGGATGGGCTTGAGATCAGCATGCTTGTACGGTGATAACAGGTGCAGGATGAAACGCACAGTGGAAAAACCAGGCGCCAGGGTTGTCGGCGATGAAGCGGAGAGTGTAGGCAGCGCCGGAGGGGATGATCACGGTATCGCGGCGCATCGGGTTCACCTGCGACTCGTTGATGGGCGGTGGGTTCGTATAATCTGGCGCGTAATTCACCAGCTGCATCGTGTGCCCGTGCAAGTGGCTGTATGCGTGCACACGGTTAGCCGAGCTTGTGGACACGCACACGATGGGAGTGAGGTACGTACAAGGGATGCATGTTCGAATCGCCATTCATGAGGACGATGTCGACGACGTCAAGGTGGTCGACGACGAAGCAGTTCGGGCCGTACGCCTCCTGGGCGGTCGCATTCTCGCCGAGTGTGAGCATGGACATGATTGAGGGCACGTTTGGCGAGTTGTACGTCGTGAAATTGACCGTCGCGTGGTTTGTGCCGTCATCCATCGTGTCGAACTCAAAGTAGAGCGGGATCGTCTTCGTTGCAGGGACAATGCCAATCGGGTCGTAAGGGACGAGCAGCGTGTCGTTCGTCAACAGGTACCCGTCCACCGTGTTCTCTACAACGTCTGCTGATGAGGACGTGTTATAGACGATATACGAAGTCGCATCTGTGCATGCAAGTGTATGAGAGGAGGGCACATGTGAGCGAAGGGGTCCGTCACTCACTCGGGTTCAGAGTGTCGGGCACGGTGTCGAACATACTCGTATCAAAGTTCGCATGGATGGCGTAGTTGGCCGTCGTGTCATTGAGCGCGGTGACCAGGATGGAGTAGCGCTGCGCCACGCCCAAATTAATTTGGTCGATCTCGTACTCCTCGGTGTCTGTCTGATAAATTGCCGAAGCGTTGGCCGCCATCATTTCACAACACTGATAAACAACAACGCACCCCATCCGCTTCGATGATGCGCATCTGATGCCCGTCGATCCAGAAGAAGAAGCCTGCGAAGCCACCGTTGTTCACCACCCGCAAACGGTAAGTCTTTCCTGCCTGTTGACGTGCACGTCGGCATTGATGCTTCGACAAACAGAACTCGCAATGGACACACCTCAAACGATAGCGTCGCGTTCTCGTTGAAGCCCACCGATGCCGTTGTGGGATACGGGTTTGAGCCAGCTTTAGGCGGCACATATTCGCCTGTTTGCGTCTTGAGAAAATACATCAGCGGTGCGTCTACTCATCAGGGCGTTCGCGATCAGCACTCTACAAAATCACACAGCGCGGGTCAGGCACGCACCGGGCACAGGCTCTGCGCCACCAGGGTTGGAGATGCTGATAAACTCGGTAAGGAGATTGGCTTGCTGGTCATGGTACCAGTCGGCGATAACGATGGTGTAGTCCTCGTCGTAATCATACTTCTCCTCTTCGGGATTAATAACGAAGGTAGAGCGCAGACCGTCGACGTATTGGCCCTGTGAGGTTGGCGGTAAGCGTACACGCTACGGCAATGACTAGGAGGACGGTACTAACCCCGGCGTGCGAATGCACCCAGTACGTTCCTGACTGCCCAGACGTGTTGATGGGCACGACGTAGGTGAAGTCCTCGCCGGGAGGAATACCGCTAATGTGACAATGTGTTAGTCCGTGTTTTGGGTGGGCGATCAAGACGATGGGCTGGACTTACCACTGGCCGACTTGCTGGGCACCGTCCATCCAGGATGTCGAGTTGAAGAACATCCCATGATGGTGCAGCGTCGCGGGCTGGTCGAGACTATTGTGGGCATGCACGACGAGAGAGTCGGTCGAGTTGACCGCGTAGGCTGGTAGGCTGTCAAAGCGGCGAGTGAGTATGTTAAGAAACGCGAGTGCGGGAGGTTCACTTACGGCCACGAGCCGTTGACACCAATGACCCGACGCGGGTAGAGGCCATCGGGGTTGATGTCCTCAACGTACGTGATATTCCACCACATCTCGTGGATGCCCGCGAGGGCGGGGGCGGCAGCGGCGATGAGGGCGAATGCAGACCACATCATCTCGTCCTATCCTTGTCTCTTGCTGGCCAGCAGGTGCTGGGGTGGGCGATGGCTGGCGAGGAGGGAGAGAGCAGCGGTTCTATGAGACGGTTTGAGGAGGGCGAAATTGGCTCAAGTGGACCGAATGCCCGCTCAGTTTTCAGGGTGCGGCAGCGATGGTCGGAGTCGCACGGGGAGAAGGGCGGTAGGGTGCCTCTCGACGAAGGAGCAGCGAGGGACACTGGCAAGGGAAGTTTTATCTGATAAGGCCGAGATGATCGAGGATCTCGATGGTTCTTGCTGATAATCAAACCCCAAAACGGCGGATTGGGAATGGCTGGATGTGGCTACGCACCCTCTTGGCTGATGCAGAAGTCTGTGCGCGCTCTTCTCCGCCCACTCACCTCCGCTGGATTGCTCGACTTCGCGATGGAGGCAGTACACGTCCTGGTCAGCAGGGTGCAAGTGCAAAATCGGCCTGCGCTGGGAGGAATACCAGCGCGTCTTTAAGCGAGATGCCCAGCAATTTGAGTGTGCCAAGCACAGGCATGACGTTCTCGCAAGGCCGCGATCCATCGGATGCTATCATATCAGATAAGATATTTTGCCGTCGGCCCTGATTGCGAAAATTATCAGATAGTCCGCATTCTGCCCCGACCATTCATATACTCCATCCACCATGCCAGGGCACTCCGGCCTTGCCCTGTCGCGTTCAGCCCTCCCGTGTCGCGTCCCACGCACCACTCACCGCCCGACGTCCTACATCGTGCCGTAACACACCATGGGCAAGAGCGTCTTCTCCGTGCCTATCTTCTTCATCGTCTTTCGTGAGACCCTCGAGGCGGCCATCATCGTCTCCGTCCTGCTCGGTCTCGTCGAGCAGATCGTGAAGGAGAGCGACGGAACGGCGCTGGGCTTGACGGAACACAATGCGCAGGAGGAGTTGGGCGATGCAGAGCACGAAGCGAAGCCACATTCTGACACGGCTTCATCGACACAGCACGGCGATGAATCTGCACCTGAGCTCCTGGACGAAAGCGACCGCGAGCTCGTGATGAAGCGGCTGATGCGCAAGATGCGGCTGCAGATATTTTTTGGTTCTCTTCTCGGCTTGATCATTGCAGCTGCTATCGGTGCTGCTTTCATCGCCATCTGGTTCACCCAAGCGTCCAATTTGTGGGCAAGTACAGAGGAGCTGTGGGAAGGTGAGAAGACGCGTGCTACCGCCGCAAAAAGCACTCCGCTCACCGGTGCTGCCTGCAGGAATTTTCTCGGTCATCGCATCGCTCATCATCTTCGTTATGGGTGTTACCATGCTCAAGATGGACCGCGCAAAGGCAAAGTGGCGCATCAAGCTACTCAACGCCTTCTCCGGAAAGCGTGCGTTTGCCATTATGGCTAACCGGGAGATTGTCTGGCAGCTGACTTGCCACTTCTTCATTTCAGGCGTGGACAGATCGACTCGTGCCGGCCGCTGGGTACTGTTCATCCTGCCGCTTATCACCGTCTTGCGTGAGGGCATGGAAGCTGTCGTCTTCGTCGGTGGTGTGTCGCTCGGACAGAGTGCCACCGCGATTCCGATCGCTGCTATCGTCGGCTTCATCTGCGGCTGCATCTGTGGATACCTCATTTATGCCTTTGCCAGTCGCACGAGTGAGTTTCTAGCATTCAGCGTGTTGGAAACGCGTGATTGAACTTGCGCCTTCCCAGCATTGACGATATTTATGGTTGTGATGACGAACTTCATTCTCCTCATCGGTGCCGGACTGTTCAGCAGGGGTGTCTGGGACTTTCAGGAGCAGCACTTTGACAACATGTATGCACGTCCTCCAAGATATTTTTGCTCTCGCTGACAGCTGTCCTTCTTTCTCTTCATAGCGTCGGTGCAGATGTCGACGACACAGGAGGCGATGGCCCGGGATCGTTCGATGTTCAAGGAAATGTCTGGCATCTCGACTGCTGTAACCCCGAGAATAACTTGGACAGTGACGGCTGGTCAATTTTTAACGCCATCTTCGGCTGGACGAATAGTGCGACGATTGGCAGCATCCTCTCCTATGTGTTCTACTGGCTCGCCGTGATTGTCGTGCTCATTTACCTCAAGTTCAAGGAGGTCTGTATTTTGTTTACCGGATTCTTCGCGGGAGAATTCTAACGTATGATGTTTCGCTGTTTCTAGGGTCGCACGAAGCTGTTGGGCAAGGAAAGTGCTGCAGGCGTGCGTCGCCGGGAACGTCAGGAAAGGCTCGCGCTCGAGGCAAATGACGAGAAGGCCAGCAAGCCGGAGGAGGAAGTCATCGCATGAGGACCGCAACGGTAGACATGTGCGTTGCGCGTGTGCACGCATATTGCAGACGCTGTTCTTTTCGCCCTTTCAGCTTTCTGATGTGTTTCTTTTCGTACACTTCTTGTTATGGCCAAAATGTACTGTTGAAACGGTCACGTCTCAGAAGGGGCCCGTTTTGTAAGATAGTTGCTAGGATCAATCAATGGCGTGAATGGTTCAAGCTTGTACGTGCATACGATGTGCCTGGTCTACATAGTCAGCCTGTCAAATCGCGACGCCAAGAACGTTCTCACCAGAGTTCGATGGAAGGGAATCCTCACTCAGCATAGCGTCCTGTTGCGCGGATCCGAGGAGCTATTTTCGGGTGGAATGGCCATGTCTTGGCGTAGCCCCTCGCGTGCAGCACAGTTTACAACCATGTGATCATCACCGGCGACCTTATGGGCAGACCCGAACACCACAGCGCACATGTCTCCGCGCTCGGCTCGTGCGACAGAGCTTTCCAGCAGGAGCAGGCCGTTGCAACCTCGCAGCCGAATGTTGGCCGTATTCGTCGGACGGACCTCCGACGCACAATCGGACATCGCACAGGAAACGTCTCCACCGTCTGTGACGCTATGCCCGAATCGCCGCAGTGCGTCGAGGTCGCCTGTGCCGTCCGTCCACACCAAACAGTGCTTGGAAGCAGCCGTTCGCAGACATGGGGATGAGCGCCCGTGGGCACGGTTAAACATGATACCGTCAGCGTTAGCACGATGGGGATAGGAGCGCATCATGAGCCTGGTCGCGACCAGATTATGCTTGGAGGTCCCCTTGATGGGAGGGTGTGGGGCAGTCGGACGTTGCCTAGCCTGATGGCGTTTGTCAAATCAGATAGATGGACTGCTCGAATCGTTTTGCGAGCGACCGGGAGCTGGTGCAATAGAGCACGCTCAGAGCACGGGTGAGAACGATCCTCGGCTGACCATGTGGATCGAACCACGTCAACTGGCACGTAGATGGGATCGTCGCGGGATGAGAGGAGGGCAGCGCGTGACGTCGCAGCCGTGACCGGCATCTGGGCGGTGCCTAATCAGATAAGATATCCAGGGTGGGACGATATGATCACACTGGTCTCTCCCACCAAGCTCAATGAACGCTTCCGACACCAGGAACACGCATAAATGCGCACTCTACTGCACGCCGTTGAGGCATACCGGCAGCTGGCCCCAATAGAGCGGTAACAGGCTGGATTATCGCGAAGAATAGGATTTCTCCGCCGCACTAGGATCGCATGTGTAACACTCCATCGGCTGGTTGCCGGTTCTTGTCTTAGGTGCACCAGGAACGTACGGCCACCCGCGCTGACACACGGACACGCGCATGTGGACTGCAGAGCAGCGAGCGGAACATCGTCCACCGCTAGATGGACAAATACAGATACCCTCGGCAGATTTGCTGTTGGTACGGAAGAAGGCATGCTGTGGAGGCTTTGCGGCTGGGTTGTTGGAGGAAAAGGGGTCATATGGTTTCCGCTGCGGCAGCCGCCAACGCCAGTCTGACATTCGTCCTGGTAAAAATTTCTGACCGACCACCAATTCATGGCGCGATCTCTGCGCCAATTTTCCAACTGACGTCGTGGCACTGCGAGAGAACAGTGGTCGACATTTATGCAATGCGGTCAATAGATTGTGAAATCCAGAAAGCACGGGGACTATGTCGATTCCGAGACAAGCCCAGACTGTCAGACGCAGTGTGTGGTGGACTGCCGAAGTCGATATTTCAACGCGATGTAATAGCGTTCGACGTATGGAAGGTATCGGCGAGACTGTTTCCGCACTCTGGGCCATCTGATCGTGTGGACACAACGATGAGCTCCGCTATGATTTGACAATTCGGAGCCCGGATTGTTCTTGAGTCAAAGATCCGCACATTTGTCTCAGCCGGCACAGACGGTGAAAAGGCACTTATGCCTAAATGAGCGAAAGGCACCATGGCATTTTTCTCGCCTTGCAGGTTGCTCCGTTGCACGCGGACGGGTCCAAGTTGTGGCCGGAACTTTTTATTCGTAGATGCTGCAAGCCTAGGGTGTTGATAACGAATCGAATCTCCACGAAAATTGTCGACACCAAGCATCGGAAATCTAGGCGCGAGGCGGACTGATGACGACAACGCAAAGTCGAGAAGGGAAGCAGGTATGGACAATTTGACAGATACACCAATGTTGTTGTGAGTGGTCGAGAGCAGAATCCCCAAGTGCACCATGATGCCGCTCAATTTTGCGATTCAAACGTGTTCCTATGCGATCACAAGGTGGTTGCAAAGGGACTAGCGACTGCCGTCAATGTACGCGTCCATTCACCATGCTTCATCACGGGCGAATGCACCGAATTTTAACGCGTGCGGATGGTGGAGAACTAGACAAGTCCATGAATCTAATTCGAAGTCGAGGGAGGTGCCTTGAGAGGACAGAATTGAGGTGTGACACGACTGAAAAAAGTCGATGGCCAATACCCCCCGCGAAATAACAATGCTGCGCCTTCATGTATACATGCTTCCTAGTCGCAGGCCATCCGTTTAGTGTTATGAAAGATAATTGTCCTATGGGAGCTGCTAGCATCACATGGACCGGCTGACCGGCTGCATACGGAGAGGGCTGATTGGAATGATGCTGAAATGGACTAGCTATGACGTGAGTCAGCAAAAAAGCACAGGAATGATGGCAAAACCTACGCCTGACCCAGCCTCGCAGAGCGCACTCCAGTGCAACAAATTGAAATCATGCGTAGACCAGTTGGAATTGGAGGCAATAGGATATCAAAAAGCATTACGAAGCTTTGTTTTTCGTGGCTGAGGTTGATTTGAATTTAGTTTGACAAGCCAAGAAGACGCCATTGGGCACCTGCGGCCCAGAAGCAAGGCTAAGCTGTGCGGATCCAATTCGAACCTTTGGCGCGGCGAAGGAGATTTACGACGTATGTCTAGAGCATGTGGGATGGAATGAAGAAAATGTATCGCGATTTTGCTTCAGTGTTCACGTTTCTCCGCCATGAATGCGGCTGGGGCTTTGTGAAAAGTCGATATTGCGTGGGTTGAAGGCATCGACCCCACTCTACCGAGAGATCCTTTAAGTTGCATACAGTCTGCGAGCACGGACGGCAAAGATGAAGAAAGAAAGACGCACAATGACCGGAGCTGAGTGACAACATCAGACAGTATGATTGCTCATGCGGAAATCAGGAGAAGTCGGACTATCGTAGCAAACATCGCATTTAGGACTTAAAAACTAGATGGAAGATGGTCTTCGATCACGACGATCAGACAACAGACAGTTCTTCATTTTTTAGATGATGTAGGGCTTACTATCAATGATGCTGATCATAAATGCCACTGGAGGGATGCTCTGCATCGAACTAGCTCTGAGCATCGAAAATTCTTGCAGTTGCGATCACATTGTCGGGTACCATAACCTGAGGAAGTAAATCTGGTCTGAGCGATTGAGACACAACTAGGCCACACTCCATCGACTCACTGTCTCAAGGATCTAGGACGGCGGCATCGCATATCTCCAAACCAGGCCTATAGACACTGGAGAGCTAGCCAGTGATGGCACCTATCCATTTAAACACATGCTGTTTTAATCAATGAGCTCTCGAGGTAAAAATGCACGCCATAGTAGTACATGGACAGTTACTCGCCATCCACCACATTATTCCGACGATACCATGCTTCTCGGGCATTTTAGCGATAGAATCATCATGAATTTGATTGATCTAAATTCCATCCAAAAGATAATAGCCGACGAGTACGTGCCACATTGTGCAAACATTAGTTGCTTGTCATTTGTTCCTGCACCACCCATCGGAGGAATGGCTGCCAGCGCTCTTCCCAGAGTGCGAGGGCGTGTACCTTCTCTGCATCGTCTAGAGACGAGTACTAACATGTAACGTCTTCAGAAATGCGTCTTCTTGTGGAGAATAAAGTCAGTTGCACCTTAATACTGTCACGAGCGAACTCGCCAAGGGTCATTAACCCGGTGACCTCACTCGCAACCAGTACCTATCAAGGCGCAGCTAATCAGGTTATCAATGTCAACGAGATGAAGACGAGATGGTTGACCTGGAAGAAGTCGAACGATAATCCCATGTTTCCGAAGATCGCAGGATCGTCAGAACACAAGGCGACGTGCACGCCGTGGTTCACGAGTATCGGTAGCGGATGTGTGGGCATGGACGATGTCAGACGCTGTGGATCACTCCAGGTCAGCACACAAGCTGCGAGCAGATGCAACATCCACAAAGACCGTACCAGAATCTCATTGCTGGACGATGTGCACGGCACAATTGTCAAAACAAAGAAGCTATGAAACCCGACAAGTCACTTACGAGATAGGACACACTTCCACGGCAATATCCCTCTCCTTGCAAATATCCATGAGCTTGGGGTGCTTAACAAGTGAAAACCTGCGGCATTCATCAGATGAGATATCGTATGTAGCAATGCGAGTTACCCATGTCCAATCCGTTTGGTACCAAGGAGAATAGCATCGTACAAGTTCATATCTGGTGCATTGCCGTCACCGAGCGTCTCGCCTGCATGCAAGATGAAAGGCACGTCAATCCCGAGTTCCTTTTGGCGTTCGACAAATCTAGTGAGAGGCTCGATATAGTCTATGAGCGGACGCAAGGAGTCCTCGTGACCGACGAGGTCGAAGCCTGTCGATAAGCCGAATTATAAGACGACACTGTTGCTAGAATGCGACAGATGCAACATACCTGCAAGTAGATGGGGAAACTCCTTCTTCAGCTGTAGACAGTCTTCAAGGTACCATTCGAGATCCTCCGGCGCGACGAGCCGCACCGTGGTATATATGATCTTCGCTGGCAGTCAGCGGCAAACGGACGGTTTTGTACCATAAAGCCCAACTATACCTTGGCACCGGTGAACTCGTTCTCCCGTCCTTGTTGTCGTAATTCTTTTTTGACGCCATTCACGACATTTTCAAAGATCACGAACCACTCTCGATGCGAGATGTTCTCTGTACCGTCTGCTCCGGCCATGGTCCTAGCGGTCTAAATCAGGGCCGAAATTGCAATGCGCAGTTTCGGTACTTACTTGTGGAAGAAGTTGATTCGAGGTTCAAGAAAGGAAATGCCATCCTCTACAGAAGAAAGTAGGAACAGACGTATGTATTCTTCGAATATTGGCGCGTAATACACCAATGGCTGCCCAACAGGTTATATCAATGTCACTGTTTTGATATCTCACAGACAAACATACATGAGATATGCGGAATATATTGGAGAACTTCGCCCAAATCTGTTACAGGATGTTCGGTTTTGAGTCGGGTTGACAGCGCATCGACAACATGAGACATACCTTCGTTGGCATGTCATGAGTGCCGTAGGCTTCAGAAGGGTTAATCATGAGGGCGCTGATACACCAGCTATCGAAACCATCGGCACCGCCGAGTGTTTCATCGAACGTCTTGCGAGCCTTATGAAGCGGAATCCACTCATTCCCTGTATACGATGCATCCGTCAAGCTAGTCCGATCAGTGAATTCACTCTGTGGAAGTGCTCTGAACTCCGGGAGTATAGCTTTGACGTTGCGAATGGTCAGGCGGGCTGACGCACGGACGTGCATGTTGGGCTGAGCAGCGGCGAGGTTAAGCAAGACCTGAGCATTGACGGTGGCATCGAGATGGATGTGTAGAAGGGCGCCTTTGGGCATCTTCGGTGGACGTGAGTTCCAGAGGCCCCTTGAAATCGGTGCAATGAATTCGCTTACCTTGCTCAGAATCTGAAACAGTCTCGTTTTCATCACCGTCTCTCGGGCTGATAGTTGTCACTTGAGTGCCACAAGGCGTCCTGCTCGGACATACCTGTCAAGAATGCCATTCCCGGGAAGACATTGGGCGTGGCATCCTCTGGATTGTAATCGAATATCGACTGGCTGTCCATGGCCCAAATCGACTTCGCCTCGGCAGAACGTACGTCGCGCACAATGCGATCCGCTCTCTTCTCGAGCTCTGTCAGAGACTGGATTCTGGCCGTATCGACGCGTTGCGCGCGATCCTCGCGGATGAGCTGTTCCCGTTGTTTCCAGTACGTCTCGAGCGACATGATGTGAGAATGCAAGAACAAGGCGATTGAAGACGTTATTCACGCCTTGATCAACGGTAAGTAGAAAAGGTAGAGGTATTGTCAGGGTATTGCCACAAACGCGATCACGCGTGCATAGCGCCCGTGCTAGCGTGGCGCGCACTCATGTGCGTAACGACCTTGGCCTGCATGCCTACCTTGAAACCCGACGGCAAGAAACAAATAAAATGTTGATGGACACCCCTAGTAGCAGCTATTGGTGAGTGGTGACTGAGATACTGAAAGAGATCTTGCGAGATATCGACTACGAGTGCATACAATGATTTATTATTACAAATACTATGAGAACAAAGATGGACATTCGAACAGCCGACTTCACTCTGACCTAACATCTTTTATCACTATTGCAACTCAAACATCTACTGTTAGCCGCAATGGCCACATTTTCTTGCAAATCGGACACTACAGAGCCGTGCACAGCTCTTTGATGATACAGCTGGAGATCTGGGTGAGCCGCTGGCCATGCTTCTGGCGTAGAGACCTACTTTTCGTATGGCACAGTATTCGTCCGTACATGGCTGCTAGTGGCTTGTTCCACGGATTATTCATAAAGCTCCCGCGATTCCTCGAGATTTCGAGACTGAATACGGCGCCTACTATCCGGATTGTATAAGTGTTGGAAACTGCTCAGTCATCTGCATGTATCAATTGCAGTTACTGGCTTGCAATAAACTCTGAGGCCGATTGAGTGCCGGAATTCGCCATCAGAGCAAGGCATCGCAAAATCAGCGAAAGCGCAGGGGAAGCATTGGCCTTGCAGGCTAAAGTATCTTGGCGTTGAAGTGCTGAACCGAAAGGCTGAAGAAACCTGAGCAGTCCCGAAGATAAGGTGTCCGTGTTCTTAAGTTCTGCACACATCACCGAAGAATCCTACGATGCGCGATCTGTCGGCTTCGGAGAAACGATTAATTCACAGATCGAGTTAGTATAACAGCCATTTGCATGAACTTGAACTTGATGGATACGCTATGCTCATGACCCTTGATGGTCTCTGGATGGCTCTGGCGCATATCCTGCACCAAATGTTGGCGTAAATCCCGAATACGACACGACAATCCGGAGATGGACTTACCTGGCGTGATTGGTACTCTCAGTCACTGACTCACGCTGATAGATGTCGGATGTGAAGTCCTGGATTGGGACACTTGGGGGAGAGAAGAGCTACAGAAGAATAGCGATGAGAGGGTTACATTTGACTCACGGACGCTAGGTCCACATTAACTTCCTCCAAATTAAGATGGATCGCATGACCCGTGACGGTCCGTAGTAGAAGAGAGCAGGTAACCACCATGGAACCCGTTGGACGAGGTGCGGCCGAAGATTTCGCTATTAAATGCAGGGCAGAGAACACCTGGATCAATCAAAATTTGATCTTCAATAATTTTGGCCGGACGGGAATTGCAATCCCTGCCTGTTCATCGTGTTCCACAGTTCCACAGGCGCGAAGACGATAGAGTTAAGGTCGGGTGATGCCATTCATCTGTTAGCCACAGGGCGCTTGAATATTACGTAAGCACGAAACTTGAGTGTTACGATCATCGTCGTAACCACCTTCTAGGCGCTCCAAGGATAGGACGCCTGGACCACTTCACCATATATCCTTACCATATAGGGACTCAACACGTGGCTATCATAGGATACTCACACCACCAAGGGACATTTGGACATCCCTCGGACATTCACAAGCCACGTGACCCTATGTCACGATGACATCATAGACCTAGACCATGTAGAAGCACCGAGGCTTCTACAGACTCGTCTGGACTTGGCTACGTCATAGCACACCATAGCATGCCACTATGGCCTAATCTTGTGTATTAGGGTACCGCTGGGCTTACTCCCGGTATCAGGGGTCCTACCCCACTAAGATATATACTAGTTCGAGCTGGGGCCTACCCCCCAGTTTCGAGTTAGATCTTCACCCCTTCTACTTGAGTCAAAGGACCCTGGCGGGTCAGGTGAGAGTGGAATGTGCAGGTTCTTTAGATCCATAACCTAACTCGAAACTGCTTCCTTAGAGCTGTGGGCACTGGTAGCCACCTCAGTCCGGACTTCTCTTTGGCTATCACTATATCACCTTCATCTCGCTGCGACTGCCCAGGTCGTATGCATATCACCCTCATTTGCCACTTCAGGCATCCCATTTCCACTTTCCCTCTGTCAATAAACCAAGGACTGATGACAGCGGGCACTTAGCGACATCCAGGCAGGATCTGCCAACGACACCCCTGATGCTCCGAACAACCAGCAAGAAGCTGACTCTGACATCGACGACAATACCCGGCAGGCCATTCATAGGCTCAAGCCCACAACACCGCCCAGGCAGGACACCTAGATCTGTCATTGCAACCACCACCACTCATCAGAACAAGGCAGGCAGCCCCGACGAGCATCAACCCCAGATCAACACAGGCAGTGCTGGGGGGCCCCAGGGAGTAGGATCTCCCTCACAGTAGGCAGACAGCCATGTGAAAATAAAGCCACCACATGGGTCTACCGTCTAGGTGGAGTGCTGAAGGTTATTCGAGAACACCGTCCTCCTTGCATCAGGGCAAAAATGACTGAAGAGATTGTTAGAGCCCTTAGGTGGCAAGGCAGGCTATGGATGCCACCCCAATAAAATGAATGAGCGCATGACAAGTCAGATAAAAGGCCTTAAACAAGCCTCCACGAAAGTCAGCACAGAATGTGTCACAAGTTTACTGTAACCTCTGGTGAAAGAGGACTCTGCAGAACTGGGCAGTTAAAACCCATTGAGGCACAGAGGGCTTCAGCCTGTTGACAGTGCAATGAGCTCGGGCAGAGGGACACAGCACTCCTTAAAAGGGTACTGCTATAAGACAACCACCACAGCTAAAGTGCACCGGTGATCTTGACGGTGGAGCTGCCAAGCCCATAGAAACTATCCTTGGCCTTAGCTGCCATGTGACTGGACAGTTTACTGTCTAATAGCAAACGCTGAACCTCGGAGGACCTTTTAAAGTCTCACGCAGGCAACTCAGTGAGATAGCTATCTCAACATATGAGCTCCACGAGAAAGGGCTTCCGTTCAATGCTGTAGGACAGCAATCATCTGAATTGCTGATAAAGTGTGACCTGCGTAACCTCAGATGTCGAGGGACTAAACACACCTGCTCAGTGCCAAAGCAGCACCAGGTGCAGCCTTCATCTCCGCTGCTAACCTGACCTATTAGGGAATTAGTTATTCATAGCCACATAGTAAATAGGCACTTAGTGGCAGAACGAACTATGGGAACACTCAGTTGGAATGACCAGTGAACCAGGGTACTAGAAGACCCTTGGAAGTTGTTGGACACTGGCAGTGTAATAATCAAAGGCTGTTAAGACCCTCTCACAACTGCAGACTGCTGTAGGTTGTCTCCATAGTTATAAGTAGCTAGCACTAGCAAGTTGGCTGAAGAAGACCTCGCCTGGTCAGGCACTTCGAGCTCGTGTAAAAGAGCATCCACCCTTGAGGCATCACCTCCAGATTAGGGTCCACTGCCCTGGTGCCCAGCCAAAGGTTGTTTTATTTGTGACCTCCAGAACCAACCAACCTCAACAGTCCAACCGATGAAGAGAATTGGCGAGGAAGTGGATCAAGCAGATTGAGGGTCAGGACTGATCCGTGAGCGGAGAACTGCTCCAATCCATAATTAACGACAATGGCCGAAGAAGTACTGAGCTGATGAACAGGGCCAAAGAAGTACCATGCCTATGACAACTGCCCCGAGATAATCTGGGCTATGGCTATCATAAAGCCCTTTTAACTTTTGTAACATTAAAAGATGGGGTCTTTATGATGATGCTGTGGACGCAGCCGAGCAGAGCTTGGCAGGGGTCTGAAAGGATCCTTGTACTTAATTCTGTCTCCCTTTTTATTCATATCCTGCTCGGTCACAAAAGGCCCAGATAAACAGGATCAGTTGAAAGCCCTGGCTCTGTAGATGCCATTAGAGGGAACACCTTTCACACTTCGAAGCCTTGGCTGCTCTGAGCGCCATTATAAGGAACAACTTCGGAAATTTCAGTTATTTGGTGCCTAGCTTTGGCGTATAGGTTACCACCTTTATTGCCCGTGGTCGTCCAGCCTAAGGGTTATTTTTTAGAATAACATATTCTTCATCAACTCAAGATAATCTGGTCAGATCAAATCAAAAGTACCAAGGCAGTTTTTTGGATACCATTGTTCTCGACCACGTGGATGCAGGCAGTATCCCGAGGTACTGTCACGGTAACACCGGACAAGAGATCAAAGAGACAAAAAGGGGCAGTCACGTGGAACGTGCCACCCTAATCTCCCTGATTCCAAAAGTATCCCCCTGAACCCTATGTGGTGCAAGAGCCTGTTGACTTACTGGTCGATGTGGCAGATGCAGGGAGGAGTGAGAGATATATGAAGGAGCTGGTGAGCTCAGTGAGTGCTACAGGTAGTAGATGAGGAGAAACAATCTGAGGTTTCGTCCCCTACATGGCTGGTCTTATATACATGTACAGCGGGCTATCTTACCTAAGCTACCTATCTACGGGTATAAGCGAATGGCTGTACATGAAACAATAGGATGTCCGGAAGTAGAACAATAAGTGGGAAGATCGATGGTTGCCGCAGTAATGCGTGTGCACATCGTGCCTATCTTGGTTTCCCTTTTGTTCTCCGGTGTGAACATTGTACCTATCTAGGCTTCTGGCTAAACTAATAGGAAGTGGAAGGCCGATGCATAACAATAGTCCTTGTTCCCTTTGTTCCCAAATGGGTGCCTCTATTGTATCCTGGAATAGACAGGTCCGACCGTATCATCCACGGGTCTGGACCATAACATGTGATGTGGACTATCACCTGATCTCTACGCGTCACATCTGTGGCTGAGTGGCATGAGATATTGGTGAAGCACGTGATCTGTGGTGTGAAAAAAGTCACGTGCAGACTTTGTGGCGAAAATCTGTGACACTACCCCCCTCTCAAGGCTCATTGTCCCGAGGAGCCAAAACCTTTATTACCCCTTCTAGTTGCTCACAACGGTTGATAGCTTCAGGAGGGAAGCCCTTCTGCATAATACTCGAAGATTATTTGGGCTATTCTATCTCCCGGCTTGACCGAAAATACGAAATCTGTTGTGTTGATTAGTACGACCTTGAGTTCCCCAGTGTAATCTGGATCGACGACTCCTGCGCCCACATCAATTCCTCATGCAGCCAGTCCGCTGCGTGGAGCTATTCATGTATAGGTATGCTTGGAGGGGTCAATTGTGACTCCCGTTCCTACCACAGCTCGTGAATGCGGGGGGATTTCATGCGTTTCTGCTGCATAAATATCCCATCCTGCCGCTTCATTTGAGGATTTTTTCAGTGATTTGGCGAGATCTGTCATCTTATGATATAGGAAGAACTCGTCTGGATGGTCGGACATATTGATTCGGTGTGTGGAGATCGGTGCAACTTCATATGAGGATAATTCGAAGCGTTTTCCACCAAAAGTGACGACCCTGATTGGTGCTTTGGCTGCATCTGGGTGTTGCCTGTGGAATTCGTGAAGAAGTTCATCGGCATTGGTAAGATTTGTTCAGGGTTCCCATGTATCATCAGAATGGTCATAGCCTTTCCATTTGACGAGGTATTGGACCCTTCCCCTTACAACCTTTGAGTCTAGTATTTCCTCAACTTCGAATTCTGGTTCTCCTTCGATTTCTATGGCTGGGGGCTTTGGGGGTTCGCGGTTTGCGACCGTGTCTTGATGGTACATGATCAACTTGCTAGCATGGAAGACTGGGTGGACCTTCATTTGCTTAGGCAGTTCCAGTTTAAATGTGACTGGGCCTAGCTTCTGAAGTACTTTGTAAGGTCCGAAGTTTTATGTGCCCTAGCTTCGCGGACTTGACTTTTACTCTGAGATCCTTTCCCTTGAGTAAAACTAGATCTCTGACTTTGAATGGGACTTCTCCCTTTTTCTCATCAAAGTACCATTTCATTCGTGAAGCTGAAACTTCCAATGCTGCCTTTGCCTGTTCTTGTGCCTCAGATCGGTGGGCGAATAGATGTTCCAATGAGGGATGACATATTGATTCGTGTACGTCTGGTGCCATTTTTGGATGTCGGCCATATTTGACAAAGAATGGGGAAAGTGCGGTGGATTCATGGGTCTGGTTGTTGTATGAAAATTCTGCTGTCGGTAGGTAATAGACCCAATCATTCTGTCTATGGTTACAGTACATTCGCAGATACTGTTCCAACACCTGGTTAACCCTTTCTGTCTGACCGTCTGTCTGGGGGTGATATGCAGTGGACATTGTTGACTTTATACCGAGCTTCTGACAAAACTCCTGGAATAGTTTGCTCGCAAATTGATTACCTCTGTCTGAGATAATTTGGCGTGGCAATCCGTGGAGTTTGAAGACTTCGTTATAGAATATGTTAGCGACTTGTGATGATGTGACTGTATCATCCGTTGCATAAAAGTGCGCTCGCTTCGTGAGTCTGTCCACGATGACAAGTATTGCCGTCTTCTTCTCTCCCCTAAAGTCCATGGCTGGAGGAAGTTGTGTGATGAGATCTACTGTGACGATCTCCCATGGTCCTCCTGATACCTCGTTTGGTTGTAGTAGTCCGTATGGTTTTTCTCTTGAGTACTTGTTGCGTTGACAACTGTCGCAACGTTGTACGTATTGTTTAACCATTACAGACATTCCTGGCCACCAATAATTCTGAGTAATAAGCTCCAACGTCTTGAATCTGCCGGGGTGTCCGGCTGGTAAGGTGTCGTGATGGAGTTTTATTAGGTCAAGGCGTAGCTGTTGATTCTTGGGGACATAAACCTTTCCGCGATGGAGCAGCAGTCCGTGCTCAAAGTTCCATTCTGTGAGGTTTTTCCCAAATTTGCGCTGTCCTGTAGTCAAAAGTGCACGATAATCCTTGGTCATCATGTCGTCTGTGAGTGCCTTCTTGATCCTTTCCAGTAGTTGAGCATCATCAACTTCAGATGCGTGAGCGGGTCGAATCGCATTGATAGCGAAAAATTCAGGTTTTAACAGCATTTGGTTCGAATTGTCGCTGTCTACCCCCCTCTCATGGTCTGACCTCCTGGACAAAGGATCGGCACGTAGCATAGTCTTTCCAGGTCAGTGACTGAGAATGAAATTAAATCTGGTGAGGAATAATGACCAGCGCGCTTGGCGCCGGGATAATTTCTGTGCCTGACGGAAGTATGTAAGGTTGAGATGGTCCGACCAAATCTCAATGGGTTCTGGATGTCCTTCTAAATAGTGCCGGTATTCTTCGAGTGCCCGAATAATAGCAAGCATCTCCTTGTCATAAATCTCATAGTTCCGCTCATGTTCGTTGAGTGACTTAGAGTAGTATGCGACTGGATGCCATAGCTTGTCCTCTCCTAGTTGTTCAAGTACTGCACCAGTTGCATAGTCTGAAGAGTCTGTCTCTAGACAGTATGGTGCAGTGTCGTTGGGGAGTTGTAGGATCGGGGCTGAAGTGAACGCCGTTTTAAGTGCACTGAAGGCTTGGTCTTGCTCTTCCTTCCATTGCCAGGGCACGTCCTTACAGGTGAGAAGCGTTAAAGGTCGTGCGAGTTTCGCAAAGTCCTTTATAAATCGCCTGTAGAAATTCGTGAATCCTAAAAAGGCCTGTACTTGTTTGACCTTTGTTGGTGCGGGCCAGCCAAGTACACCTTCGACTTTAGCAGGGTCCATCTGTACTGAGTTCTTGCTGATGATCATGCCAAGATACTCGATTGAGGACTGTTCAAAGAAGCATTTCTCTGGTTTGGCATATAAGTCATTGTCCCGGAGGCACTGTAGAACTGCTTTCACTAGTCGTCGGTGTTCATCGAGATCGTCCGTAAATATGAGGATGTTATCTAGGTAGACTACCACCTTTCCAGTGCGAATTAAGTCTTCGAGGACTGTATTCATCATTGTTTGGAAGGTGCTAGGAGCATTGCAGAAACTGAAGTACATTACAGTGGGTTCGAAGAGGCCACGATGTGTAATGAAGGCGGCTTTCTCTTCATCTCCTTCCCTAATCCTTATGTTGTTGAACCCCCATCTCAGATCAAGCTTCGTAAGTATGCTAGCATGTGAGAGTCTGTCAATGAGGTCCGAAATGCGTGAGATTGGGAACTTGTTCTTCTTTGTGACTGCATTGAGGTTCCTGTAGTCTTGTATGAGCCTCAGTGATCCGTCTTTCTTTTTGATGAAGAAAACGGGTGCTGC